>NC_056725.1:861545288-861617788 GCF_019279795.1 Protopterus annectens
TGGAATGAGTTCTGATCCCCTGAGGGGTAGGTTTTCCATGGTGCTTGCAGCAGAAATGGATGCAGTGTGCTATCCATTTGAAATGGTTTTCTTCGAAATGGCCTTGCCCTCTGTCCCTGTAGCAAAGCTGACTAGCAGCTGGTCAGATTTTCTGAAAGGCTTAGTCCTATCAAGGTAAAACCTGAGCTGTCTGTGCACGTCTAAGGAGTGCAGGGTGCTTTTTCCTTTATTCTGAGGATTAGGGAAAAAGGTTGGCAAATGGATGGATTGGTTTAAAGCCACACTAGATACCACTTCGGGCATAAAGGATGGGTTAGTCCTGAGGGAAACCCTGTCAGCAAGGAAAATAATGAAGGGCTCCATCGCCATTAGTACCTGTAACTCAGACACTCTTCTTGCTGAAGTAATAGCTAGAAGTAAGGCTGTTTTCCAAGAGAGGAATTTTAACTCTGTTGAAGCAGCAGGTTCAAAAGGGGGAAGTGTGAGCTTCTCCAGTACAAACTTAAGGTCCCAGGCAGGGGTGGGAGCTCTCCTAGGGGACCTTAAATTGTTAGCTCCTCTCAGGAACTGTTTGATGAGAGGGTAAAAAAAGAGAGGTGGCTCAGTATTATAATGAGCTGAGATGGCAGAGGCAATGGATGAGAAGGACTGGCCTCTGGGGAGCAGCTCTGCCAGGTAATCAAGGATTTGAGGTAAGGTGGGCACAGCTGTGTCCTTTCCTTGAGACTGGATCTAGGAACAATATCTTTTCCACTTTTCAGCATAGGATTTCCTAGTTCTAGGCCTTCTGGACTCAATGATGACGTCCAGCACCTGTTTGCTGAGGGATGCTGGTGGTGTATTCAGGGGATAAGCCAGGCTGCAAGGTTTAGGGTTTGCAGCTGTGCATGCAAAATCTGTCCCTCCTGCTGGGAAAGCAGGGAAGGTGTCTGATGTAGGTGCCAGAGTGGCACTTCTGTCAGACTGCGTAAGAGTGGGTACCAGTGCTGGCGTGGTCAGTCTGGTGCAATAAGAATTGCCCTTGGCCTGTCTTGTTTGATCTTGAGTACTATTTTTGAGAGGAAAGGCAGAGGAGGGAAGGCATAAATTGAGAGGTTTTCCCCTGTAAAGGATAGGGATCCACCTTCCAGACTCTGTTGTGAGGGTTCCTGTTGCAAAATTTGCTCAACTGGTGGTTTGGGGGGAGGCAAAATGGTCCACCACCGGTGTTCTCCACCTCTGGGTTAGAAGTTTGAATGAGTTGGGTTCCAGTTTCCACTCGTGAGGATCCAGTAGATTTCTGCTTAAGTCTGCCAGTGAATTTTGTTTGCCTGGCAGGAACTGAGCTTGTAGGTGCACAAGGCTGTGTTCCACAGGGCCATGGCTAACCTGCAGAGTTGGTAAGAATGAGTTCCCCCCTGCTTGTTTATGTACCACATAACTGTGATGTTGTTTGTCTTTATCAGGACCTGTCCTGGAAGGATAAGGTATTTGAAGGGTGTCAGAGCATTCTGTACAGCTAGCATCTCTTTTTGATTGATGTGTAGGGGAATTTGTTCTGGGCTCCATTTGCCCTGAATGCATTTGCCTGCCATGTGAGCCCCCGTGCATAGTCTAATGCGTCTGTTGTCGGGGTTTAGGTGGCAAGGGGTTGAGTGAATAGAAGTCCCTTGTTGTGGTTGCATGCCTCTGCCCACCAAAGGAACTCTGCCCTTAGACAAGGTATGATAGAAATCACTGTTTCCAGGTCCTGAGAATGTTGACACCAGAGACTTTTTAAATACCACTGAATATTCCTCGTATGCAGTCTTGCATATGGAATTTACAGAATGCATGAGGCCATGAACCCTAGGGCTTGCAATATTTTCCTTGGAGATAGTTGGCTTTTGGTGGCCATTAGTTGGAAATAGTTTATCACATGGACCTGCTTTTCTGGAGTGAGGAATGCCATCTGGTAAGTTGTGTTCAAGCTTGCTCCCAGGAATACAATTTGTTGGCTGAGCACCAGTTGTGATTTATTTTCGTTGATGGTGTATCCCAGTGAAGTTAGAAGTCTTTTTACAAATGCCAGGTGCTGAAGAAGCAATTCCTGACTGTCCGCCTGAATCAGGCAATTGTCCAAGTATGGATAAATTTGAATATTTCTCTGTCTGCAGTATGCAATGGCTGGAGCCAGGAACTTTGTGAATACTCTGGGCGCAGTAGATAAGACAAAAGGAAGTGCAGAGAACTGATAGTGCACAGAGCCTGCCCTGAAACGTAGATATTTCCTGCAAGACACTCTTATGGGGATGTGCAGATAAGCTTCTTTTAAGTCTAGGGTGACTAACCAGGCATCCTTGGCTACCATAGGAAGAAGCTATTGCAGTATAAACATTTTGAATTTTGGGACCACCAGAAAGGTGTTGAGAATTGATAGATCCCGGATAGGGCGCCGAGAGCTCTTTTTTCTGGGCACCAAGAACAGTCTGGAGTAGAAACCCTGCCCCCCCCCCCCCTTTGTACTACTGGAACATGTTGAATAGCCCTGATATGGAGAAGGGAAAGTACTTGCTTTTGAGCCTCTGCCCACTGGTTTGGAGGAAGGTCTGGCAACCCACTTGGGGTTGGCAGTGAGTAGAAGTAGAATCTGTATCCCTGGGATACAATGCTTAGAACCCATCGGTCCTGAGTAATGGACATCCAATTTTTTGCATGAAGGGCGAGTTTTCCTCCTAGGGGTGCAAGTACTTGGGCTGGCTGGGAAGGATAACTGGAAAGCCATTGTGAACTTTTTCCGGAAGGGGGTGGCTTACCACTCCCTATTTTTGAGGTGGGAACACTCCATTGTTTAGATCTCTGCATACCCTGAGACTGTAGTCTTGCTGGTCTGTTTCCCTTGGATTTGGACTGAGAAGGCCTGGAAGGGATTGGAAAGGACCAGTTTTTGAAGGCCAATGGCTACTGAATCTAGATGGCTGCACCTGTAAGAAATCTTTGACAGTTTGCATAGATTTAGCTTTTTCTTCCATCATTTCAAGAACGTCTTCTGCTTTTGTGCCAAACAAACTATCCTGATTTAATGGAGCATCTAGTAATTTTGCTTTGACATGGTCTGGCAAGACTTGTTCCTTCAGCCAATCATGCCTTCTCAGTACACACCCAGAGACAGCAGCCCTGCAAGATGCTTCTAAGGCATCAAACCCATACTGCAAAGTATGTTTACTAACTTGATTTGCAGAAAGCATTAACTGTTGTAAATCTTTATTTTCTGCACAATCTGGAAGTAACACCATTTTTTTGTTTAATTAGTTCCATAATATGTTGCTGGTACTTCAAAATGTGAAATTGGCAATTCAAAGCCCTGATAGTAGAAGTTGCAGTGGTGCATACCTTCTTACCACATCTGTCTAAAGCTCTAGAATCCCTGTCTGAAGGGGTAGGGTTTTTGGCTGTAGTAGCCTTAATGCCTTTAGGTCCCTGGGAAATGGTCTCTGGATCCGCAGTAGAATTCTTAAAGAGAAATTTGTGAGAGTCAGGTACTCTTTAGTACCTGTCAGGTTTTCTAGGAGTCGGTGGTTAAGTGTCAGGAGTAAGACTGGATTCCATGAAGACATCATCTACAATATCCAGGACAGGGGGTATAGCAAGAGGCCTGTGCTGAAGCAAACCTAAAAATTCCCTGAATCTCTTTTTGGACTGAGGATAGTCCTGGCATTCCCAGTGGAAATGCTCTCTTAAGGTATGCAAGGTTTCACCAAAAGAAAAATCCTCTGGAGGGGAGGCAGAGGGAATGGATTCCTCTGCATCTGAAACCTCATAGGTAGATAAGGGTATGTCCTGGTAATCAGAAGGGTCAGTGTCATCGGACTCATAGTCTGTAGAATCAGAAGGAAATTCAATTATTTGTCTTTTAGCAGGGGAAGGCTGGCTTCCCCTAATTAGAGTAATACGGTCTTCAGCCATTCTAAGCATTTGTTTTTGTGGCATGGGAGCTTGCGCATGCACTTTGGATGTTGGTTTTCTAGGTGTAGTGCGAACTCTGGGCCTGAGAAACTCAGTAGATTTAGTTAAAAATGAAGATGTCGGCTTAATACAAATATCGGTAGGTCGGAATACATCCCCAGAAGCCGGTGCCTGCACAGTGGCTCCGGACCCATCCAAGTTAGAGACATCCGCAGGTTCCATAGTCGAAGAAGCATCTTGCGGCATACCGGACTCCGAATGGGTCTCAGCAGAGATCTATGAATTCGTAGAAGCGGGTATCAGGGGCTGCAAAGGTGTCTCACTGAGTACCTGCAGACTGGCGACTAGCTTAAAGGAAGCATCGTCAGCAGTTTTTGACCTATGCAGTCTGTCTCTGTCTTTGCGCTTTTTTGGAAGATCGGTAGTCGGATGGCTTATTAAAGCCATTTGGAAAACGGAGAATGACAGCAAAAGAATTTAGCTACAAAAATAGCCTGACGATGAATCGTTCGGGCATTAAACAAGGCACAAAACCGACAGCGACGGACGTCGTGGTCTAGGCCTAAACAGGTGACACCGTAAGAATGAAAATCTCTGTGAGCTATTTGCTTTCCACAGGCAAGACCATTGTTAACTTTTTCTGACATCGGTTAGAGCAAGAAAAAAGAATCCCCAATGGGGTACTTAGCTTTAGAAGACTTCATGTTTGAAACTCGAAAAATGAAAATTTCAGGTAGCGGCCGACCGGCACTGGCGAACTGCTTCTGCTTCGGGCTTCGGGCTCCTTCTCAGCAAGAAAGACTGATGTAATGGTATCAGCTGCATGTTTTATACCCCTGACTACCTGATGTCATGGAAGAGGTGACAGCATTCGAAGCAGAAATCCTAAGACTCTGGTATTTGGGCCGACTGAGGGCTACCTGCAGGCAGACAACCCAAGTGTGATGACTGCAACAGTGAAACACGAAGAACATCTGGACAGCTTGGAGCTTTATACACTTTCTAAACCAAACAAGATGCCATGATTTTTCTCCTGGTGAAAGGAGCAGTAGAGGGGAATTGATTTCTGATGGTCTCTGACTCGGCAGCATTCTTCGGGGAGTTCCCTGACTGTTGTTATTTTGAACTGTTGCGCAGCTTGGCTCTCTGTTGTGTTGAGCTCCTATACACACCACCAAGGATATCTACTAGGAGTATGCTACAGCAATCCTACAGACCCAAATTCTGGAACAAGACTGGAAACTGCCAAATATCTTGGGAATTGCTTCTTGAGAACCATTAGTGCTATTGTTTTGTGCCTAGTGAAAGAAGAAGAAAGCAACATTTACTCATAGCTATGTGTAGCTTTAGTGAGACCAGCACAAGCAACAGCCATTTGGTAAATTACAGCTATTCATCACTATTCACACACTTTGCTTAATTTTACTTGCACTGTATGTAGAGTGTTATGTATTTTATCTTATGTACTGTCATTATGTCTGCAACCCGGTGCCGTGTTAAATGAAATTCTGCTGTAACCTTCCTACTGTATAGTGCACTGGCTTTTAGTTGACTGCATTATTTATGGACCGGTGCCTAGAAATTGTCCCTGTGCATGCAGTTCTGCTCTGCTCAGTGTTATTGCTTAATGACTGCTATTATTTTAGGTGCTATAGCTACTGGGTCCACTGCATAGTATATTACATTTTAGTTGACTGCATTATTTATGAACCAGTACTTAAAAATTGCTCTGATGGGTGCATTTCTGTTTTGCTCACTGTTACTGTTTATTAACTGCTCAGCTTGTAGAGGTTATAGTTAAGGTGTCCACTGCCAATGTATTTGTGAATCAGTGCCAAAAACTGCTCTGGTAAGTATACTATTGCCCTCTTCAGTGTTAGTGTTTACTGACTGCTCTGGTTTTAGAAGGTACACATATTATGGTCAGTGGCCTGCAACTGCTCTGTGATATCCACAAGTATCATGAGTTCCTCAAACACCTTTTGTCACTACAATGTACCTAAATACAGACAGCAGTTCTCTGCTAAGCACTGGTGATTCTCCTGTATAAAATAACTCTAGCTATTGTGTTTAACACCCAGCATCTAAGACCCTAAAATCTAGGTCTATGGTACTAGTAGTTCAGTGTTCATACTTAACATTCACCCTATGGTATAAACTGAAGCTACAGCTTTCAGCACCTCGCAAATGCTCTGTAGTGTGTGCAAATGACCTGTATAATATTAGGAGCAAATGACATGCAGAGTACAAGCGGTTATAACTCTAAAAATTAATACTGTGAAAATAACAATAGTTTGTGCAATGCAGCCTGTATTGTTATCAGCTACTGCTAATATCTACCATTTCACCTAACTTCAGAATATAACCCTATTTATCCATAAACCTTCAGAAGGCACTATAGTTGACTTCCTCCAAACCTTGAGGATTACAGTCACTGTCCTCCACCCTCTGGAAAAGTGGCTTAATGGTTATCTCTCAACCCATCTGTGGTCCATGTAATTGCACCAGTAGCAACAACTGCCTTACACTTTTCAACTGTTCACAGCTTCAACCAACTGACAGTACAACCCAAGAGAGAGAGGCTCCAGGGCTTTGATTAGCCCACTCTCAGCAAGCATTCACTCCACATCGATTACAACAAACCACAATGTCCATATCTTATAATGAGGCTGTAAAAAATTGCCAAAACCTCCTAGAACACAGTTAAAATGATCACAGCCTGCAGAAGACAAGGCAACAGCCACTCCCTCTCCAATCACACACACTGCAGATCTGCACGTAACTCATCCAAATGTCACCAGAAAAGCAGTCTCCCACTTCCTCTCAAATCACACATACTGCAAAACAACACAGCTCACCGAAAAATCACCAGGAAAGTAGGCCTAAGCAAACAAGGCCAGGAAAGTATGCTTGCACATGGGGAAATATTTTAGTCATACATGACACTGTAAGACACAGACTCCACCCTCAACCAAATGGATAAGTACAGGGCGACTGTAGGCTGCATCCAAGAAGACACAAGGGCTCTCAGGTCCCTTACACCAGACAAATACGACTGCAACCTAGCTGTGCCCCAACTAGGACTGAATGATCTGAAGTGCTTCACCCAGAAGGACATGTTGGAACTTGCTATGTATGTGTTAGAGAAATGAAAGGCACTAGTTTTTATTAGTATCTTGCCTTCAGGAAGACTATTTCCTAGAAACTAAGCCAAGGCAATTGGCTTTAACAATTGAATAAGCAGTTGGTGTCATTCTAAGGGGATAGAATATATGTTGGCTTAGGATAAGATCATAAACAAGATACCACTCATTCCTGGGCTTCTGCATACCAGCTCTGATGTCCACCACAGTGCCATTTTTGGGAACTGCTCATCCAACTGGACATTCCAACAAATGATACTTAAAAACAAATTTAGACATGCAATCCTCAAAGACAGAAGTCTAAATACAAAGATGCCAGAACATGGAGCCCTCCTGCAACCTGAATATTTGTATTTGTTTAGTTACTGAGACATGCAGTGAATGCACTACACCAGGGTTTACTGCCTATCTCATCTTCAGGCCCTCGAGTAATTGTGGGGGAGTATCTGTATTTTTTGGAAACACCATCATCTCAAGTCAAACTATCTATGACCCTAACTTGATTCTCCTAGAGAACCAAATCACCCTCACCAAACGCAACTATTACTTAACTGCTAGCTATGGATCCCCACATGTCCTCCAAAGGTCAGTGAAATTATCTTGACACCACTGAGGAGTTAAACATAATACCAAATACTTTCTGTTAGTAGACTTCAGTTAACCAAGCACTGACAGACATTTACACCAACAAAAATGGATAAACTTAGCATTTACTAGATTTTTTTTACACCAATGCAGTGGGGTAAATTGTAAAAATACCCACTAGAGGCTCTTAATATCCTTGAACTGGTCCTTACCATCCTAGCTCCTGACAGTTCCCACCTCCCACATCTAGTCATTGCTGGTTCAGTATGAACACATATCATTTATCTCCTCTGTTTGTACTAAATAAAACAATCTTTAGGGACTTCTTCAGGGCAAAGCCAGTTCAACTTAAAGAAGATGTACGCAAACTTCCCAACAATCCCCTATAAATGGACCCAAACCAGCACCTAAACAACTGCACAGAAAAGTCTGAACCAGGGCACTCGACTTCTACCAACAGAACTTGGAACAAAGCGAAGAAATAACTAAGGAAAAGGTTCCAGATTAGAGACACATTTTAAATGTTGGCACTATTATCTCAAGAAATTCTCAGAATAATTTCCAGTTTTAGGAGGAATGGAACAAAACTTTGAGAAACATCAGGGAGCATCCCTACAAAATAGACAGAGTTGAGAGGTCACCATCCAACCTAACTATAATTCTATATTCAGGAAAAACTCTGGTGGAACTCCTTTTTAAAATAAACTGTACAACACAAGGAAAATAATTAAACATTGTAGGAAATCCCCAATTCCCCTACCTCAAGACTGTACTGAAATAAGCCCTCCCAGAACATAAGGAAACTATACATACAAAGTTCTTCAATTATGACAATAAATTAAGGAATCTTGCCCAAAAATGCACTCAGGTCATGCATAATACACACAGTCTGACTCCAAAGATATATAACAAATATATTAGTAGAAAAATGAAGTACTGTCTTTACCCAACTACCACATTGTTACCCCACTATTCGACAAACTTTATCTTCTGAAATAACTGTGGAACAAGTTTTAGAATCCCTGTCAAAGACTGCATTCTTGTCAGTGCCAAGTGTGCACTATCTAAGCCTCAGCTTAAAACTGGTCAACCTTAGCCCGAGTCTATGCATGATGTCTGGCAAACAGACACTGTGGCTCTCCCTACACAAGGACAACCCCTCCGCAGACCTGGGTAATTACAAGCTTTTCAACCTCACCAGCTTTATGTGCAAAACCGTGGAAAACATTATAGCAAAACTCATTTACGTGGACAAAGGTATGATCAGTTTGGTTTTGTGAAGGCCAGGTCCTGTTTATTGAACCTAATAAGCTTCTTTGAAAAGATTACAGAGGCTGTGGGCAGTGGTCACTCACTGCATGCTACTTAACTCAACCTGGCCAAGGCTTCTGAATCTAACCCCTTACTGGTTTTACTGAAAAGTAAGATAAACAATGTAAAGCACTACAATGTTCACTAGACTGTAAACAGGCTATTCAACAGATCCTAAGTTGTCAAAGTTCTTGGTACCCCCTCTGAATTCAAAACTAATTATCCGAGTTCCACAGGGATCAGTACTGAGCACTTTTCCTGTTTGGCACATGCTTTGCAACCATCCAAGTCAATTTTCTAGAAGCATGACTGAGCAAGTCATAGGATGACTCCTTTTGGACTCTATTATATTTTCACCCAGAAATACTTGGCTCCAGCAAGGACTGGAATATGTACATGGCTGGTGTATTTAAAACAGTCCTAAGCTAAATGCAGCAGAGTACATCACAGCATTTGGCAAACAAAGTTGCACCTGCTACATACAATTAGTACTTCTCTTCAGACAAACAAATGGCCATAAAAGATCTAGGTACTTATGTGGGTAACAATGTCTCATTCAATCATGTTTCCACCATAGTAAGGAAATCCTTCTATCCAGCCTAGTTAATTTTCAAGGAAATATCCTCAAGATCAAAGTAATACTTCCACTGTATTCTTCCTTTATAAAACCCACCATCAAATACAATGTCCCATTGGTATGTACAAATCTAATCAAATTACCCAACTAGAAAGACTCCAAAGATTTAAATCCGAGAAAATTAAAGGCCTTAAAACCTTCAAATTTCCTGATGACTCCTTACACACAGTAGCCTAACCAGTGCTGCAAAGTAACCATTGTCTCATTTTTTGAAGCACAAAAGACCCAATCCTATTTTAACTCCTATTTCTTTGTAAAACCAGTGGTTCTACAAAAACACACCCTAGGGATCTAAATCTAAACAAAGAAATAATAAAAAAAAAAAAGAGTAGCTAGATATATAGATTCCTAACTCAACAAGCTCCCAGCTTACAGGTCAAACAAACTATTACTTTCACTATATTTAAGGCAGGTCTTGATGACTGGATAAGCAGATGCAAATTTACACCATGGTTATAGTGTATGGCCCTGCACAATTTGGAAGGTGAACAGTAAGAACTCAACAAGAATGCCATGAATTTTCTAGTTCTACTTAAAGGTTTATTAAGGTTAGGCATAGAATAGTTGTGTAAGAACTTACCATAACCATATATGTCCTTCTCTTCCATATTGCAGTACTCATAACCTTAGGGGTTTGCTGTCTGCAGCACCGGACATCCGGCCAGTATACCAAAGTTTTAGATGCAGGGGTACGTGCGACATTGCATGTCAGAGCCGTAAACTGATGTCGGCTATAAAAGTGTCTGCACATACCCACTTCAGAAATGTCTGCTGCATACAGTAGTAGCCCTGGGAAGCATAGAAAAGGAAGCTTTTCAAACCCACATATGCCACCAGGCCAAAAGGAATCTAACAGAGGCATGTGCCTGTTGCTGTGCCTTATTTGGATGGATAGAAGGTAGGTAAATACCACTCCAAATGGATAAACAGAGTAAGGGGGGTAGGAGGGGGGGATTGAATACTGCAACATGGAAGAGAAGGACATCTAAGGTTACGGTAAGTTCTTACACAACTATTCTATGTCCTTCTATTCTCATGTTGCAGTATTCATAACTGTAGGGAGAGTACCAAAGCTTTAGGCATGAGCCTGGGAGGTAGGTTGAGGGGCCTGATCTATGAAACCCTGTAAAATTTACCTAGCAAACCCAGTTCTGGCTCTAGAGATTAAATCTAGCTTGCAGTGTTTGGTAAAGGTATGGACGTAGGACCAGTTGGCTGCTTCCAGTATGGAAGTGTAGTCTACCCCACTAAAAAAGGCTGCTGAAGAAGTAGCTGTTCTAGTAGAATGAGCTATCACACTGGCAATTAAATATTTTCCATGAAAGGAATAACAAGCAGAGATGGCTTTAGAAATCCATGATGATATAGTCTGTTTAGAGACTGCCTTCCCCAAGGCCCTTGGGTGAAAGGAGACAAAAGGCTGGTCAGATTTTCTAATGGATTTGGTCTTGTCCAGATAATACCCAAGTTGTCTGTGAACATCCAGGTAATGTAAAGTTCTTTCAGATGAATTTTGAGGTTAAGGGAAGAAAACAAGACGGTTAGGTCCGATTCAAAGACAGTTCATTACCCACTTTAGGCATGAAGGAAGGATTAGTCCTGAAGGAGATCCTGTCCTTATAGAAGATTAGGTAAGGAGGGGTAGCCATCAGGGCTTGAATTTCTGAGACCCTCCTGACAGATGTGAGGGCTACCAGCAGTACTGTTTTCCAAGTGCATAGTTTCAGTGATGCTGAGTGAGCTGGTTCAAACAGAGGTAGTGTGAGTTTCTCAAGGACAAAATTAAGGTCCCATGAGGGAGGTATTGGTTTACGAGGGGGTCTAATATGGAGGACCCCTCTTAAGAACAGTATTACCTCTAATCTGGATGCCATAGGAGGTACCAAGGGGAGACAGACTGGAATGGCTGACAAGTGTATCTTAACAGAAAAGTAAGTCAGTCCTGAATGTAGAAGCTCACACAAGTAAGACAGGACCATAGGCACAGGTACAGAATAAGAAAAGGGTCATGTTTCTTCTTTTGACACCACCTGGAGAATCTTCTCCATTTTGGTACATAATTTCTCCTGGTACTAGGTTTCCTGGCCTCCTGCAGGACATTGAGTACATTCTCTGAATATAGGTATCTGAAGGGGATCAGAACTCTATCACCCATACAGTGAGTCTGAGGTTGAGCACCTGAGGGTATATGACAGACCCCCTGTCTTGTGTGAGAGTAGGTCGAATTTGTGGGGTAACCTGTGGTGATTGCCCTTGGCTAGTAGGTGAAGAAAGGAAAACCAATTCTGTCTTGGCCAAAAGGGAGTCACCAGGAGGATTCTTGGTTTGTCCCTCTATACCTTCAGAAGGACTTTTTGAATCAGTGTGAAGGACGACAGGCATAAAGATACGTCTCCACCCAAGAAAAAGAGAAGGCATCCACCTTCCAAACCTGTGGATATGCATCCCTTGTGAAAAACAGAGGCATTTGCCTGTTCTAGAAGGAGGCAAACAAATCTGCCTGAGGAATACCCCACTTATGAATAAGACCCAAAAACACCTCCTTGTGACGCATCCATTCATGAGAGGGTGCACAGGTTCTGACATCAGTGTCCGCCATCACATTCTCTGTGGAAGGAATGTACACTACTTGCAGGTGGATGTGTAGTTTTGTTGCTAGGGACCAAATGTGAATTGCCAAGATGCAGAGCAGGAAGGACCTTGCCCCCCTGCTTGTTGATATACCACAGGACAGTCATATTGTCTGTGACTACTTTCATGGTACCTGGTAGTAGAATTTGGTGGAATGTTTGCAATGCTAGGAGAAGGGCCCTCATCTCTTTGATACTGATGTGGTCCCTTTGCCTGAGGGAGGACCACTCTACCTGAACTTTACCTTGTTTGTTGTGGTTTTGCAAAACTGCTCCCCAAGCCAGGTATGAAGCATCTGTGAAGATTTGTTGTAAGGGTGAAGGGATCTGCAAATGTATACCCTGACTGAGGCAGATGGCTGCAATCCACCATTCCAGTTCTTTTTTCAGGCATGGAAGGAGAGGTAGGGGAATATCCAGAGGGTGGGAATGTTGGTTCCACCGACTCTTCACCACCCATTGAAACTTCCTCATATGCAGCCTTGCCAAGGGAAGCATGGGTATCAAGGATGCCACAAGCCCTAGGACTCTCAGGAATTCCCTGGAAGATAAGGTCTGGAGAGAGAAAACTGTTTGGAGGTAATGAGTGAAGGTTTCTGCCTACTGACAAGGAATGAAGGCTGCCATCTGGTCTACTTTTATCCTGCACCCTAAGAAAACCAGGCCTTGGGTGGGTGTCAGGTAAGACTTCTCCTGATTCACAGTGAACCCTAGGTTTATCAGGGTTTGGACACCATGCATAGGTGATGGCGAAGGGTGTGGCAGTCCTGGTAAAGTATCAAGAGATCATCCAGGTATGGGTATATCTGAATGCCCTGCATATTGCAGTGGGTGATAACTGGAGCTGGGCACTTTGTGAATATGCAGGGGGCTGTGAAGAGCCCAAATGGCAATGCAGAAAATTGAAAATGCATGGAACCTAATGAAGAGTGCAGAAATTCCCTGTAGCTGGGGTGAATGGGAATATGAAGGTAGGCATCCTTCAGATCCAGGTATAATATGAAAGCTTGGTGTGGAGTGAGGGGTAGGAGGTGATGTAAGGTGAGCATTTTGAAGACAGGCACCTTGAGGAATAGATTGTGGACAGACATCTCCAGCATTGGTCTCCAAGGACCATCTTTTCTTGGGACCAAAAACATCCTGGAGTAAAAAAAGTACAGTTGTGTACACTTACCATAAATGTAGATGTTTGAGTGTATTCACTGTTGCAGTCATCACAACTGGGTTTTCCTGCCAGGGGTAGCCCTAAGTCGGCCTGAATACCAGAGGCTTAGTATTCCTACGTCGGTTTCTGTCATTTCAGGACTGACGTCAGGTCATCAGTGGTATAAAAACAGGCAGCCAACGCCATTACATCAGTTGTTCTTGCCCCAAATGTCAGGAGCCCCCAAATAGGGAGCTAAGTTATGGTGGAAAAACACCACCAGTAAAAAGTAAATACCAATAGCCATGTAAGGAGAGAGAAAGAGAGAGACAAGGGGGCTGGAGGGTGGGAAACCAGGAATGCAACAGTGAATACACTCGAACATCTACATTTATGTTAAGTGTATACAACTGTACTATGTTCTTCGTGTTTCACTGTTGCAGTCATCACAATTGGGTTGATTTCCAAAGCTGAAGAATGGGTGGAGGCAGTCAAGAAGAGTTGCGGCTGGCTAGTAAGCCCTGTAGGACTGCAGTTGCAAAGCCCGCCCTGGATTTTGAAAAGATAGGCAGGTGGTAATGCTTGGTGAAAGTAAGACCAGAACTCCAAGTTGCAGCTTCCAGAATGTCCCTGGTAGGGACTCCTCTGAGAAAGGCTGTAGAGGTAGATGTTGCCCTAGTGGTCTGGGTTCGGACCCCTTGAGGGGGTGGTTTCCCATGGTGTTTGTAACAGAAATGGATACAGCGTGCTATCCATTTGGAGATGGTTTGTTTTGATATGGCCTTGCCCTCTGCCCCTGGTGCAAAGCTGACTAGTAACTGGTCAGATTTCCTAAAGCGCTTAGTCCTGTCAAGGTAGAATCTGAGCTGTCTGTGCACATCTAAAGAGTGCAGGATCCTTTCCCTTATTCTGAGAATTAGGGAAAAAGGTGGGCAAATGGATAAATTGATTGAGAGTCACACTGGACACCACTTTAGACATGAAAGTTGGGTTTTTCCTGAGGGAGACCCTGTCAGCATGAAAAATAATGAAGGGTTCCACAACCATAAGTGCTTGTAGCTCAGACACTCTTCAAGCTGAAGTGATGTCCAGAAGCAAGGCTGTTTTCCAAGAGAGGAATTTTAACTCTGCTGATGCTGCAGACTCAAAGGGGGGCAGTGTGAGCTTTTCCAACACAAAGTTAAGGTCCCAAGCAGGGGTAGGGGCTCTTCTTGGGGGCCTTAAATTGTTAGCCCCACTCAGGAACTGCTTGATGCGAGGGTGTGAGAAGAGAGGTGGCTCAATGCTGTAATGAGCAGAGATGGCAGAGGCATGGATCTTAATGGAAGAGAAGGATAGTCCCCCCAGTGGAGTAGGTCTGCTAGGTAATCCAGGATCAGAGGTAAGGAGAGCTGTGGTGGACCCGCTCCTTTAGTGTGGATAGCAATACCTTTTCCACTTGTCACCATAGGATTGTCTTGTATTGGGTTGTCTGGCTTCAAGTGACATCCAGTACTTGCTTGCTTAGGTTGGCCACTGGAGGAGAAGTCATGGAATAAGCCAGGCTGCAAGGATCAGGGTCTGCAATTGTGGATGCAAGAACTGTCCCTCTTGCTGAGTCAGGAGATTTGGTATCTGGGGGAGGTGCCATGGAGGTGACGGTGACAGATGGCGCAGTAGTGGGTACCAGTGTTGGAGTGGCCAGTCTGGGGCAATCCCTTATCTTGAGTAATACTCTTGTAAGAAGAGGTAGAGGGGAAATGCACAGATTGAGAGGTTTGTCCACTGGAAGGACATGACATCCACTTTCCAGGCCTTGCTATGAGGTTCCCTGGTGCAGCATTTGATGAGCTGGTGGTTGTAGGGGGAGGTAAATGGGGTACCCCATTTCTGGGTCACAACGCTGAAGGTGTTGTGGTTTAATTGCCACTCGTGTGGGTCTAGGAGATTTCTGCTTAAGTTGTCTGCCAGAGAGTTTTGGTTGCCTGGCAGGAATTGAGCTAGCAGGTGAATATGCATGGCTGAGGTCATGCTCCACAGGGTCATGGCTAATCTGCAGAGTGGGTAAGAGTGGGCTCCCCCCTGGCTTGTTGATATACCACATCACTGTGGTGTTGTTGGTTTTGATTAGTAGAGACCCTGGAGAGAGTAGGGATCTGAAAGCTGTCAGAGCGTGCTGAACAGCTGGCATCTCTTTTTGGTTGATGTGCAGAGGAATTTGGTTTGTGCTCCAGTGGCCCTGAATGCACCTGCCATCCAGATGAGCACCCCAGGCATAGTCTGATGCATCTGTGGTTAGGATCTGGGTGGCGTGGAGTTGTGTAAAGGGAAGCCCTTTGTTGTGGTTGCATGCTGCTCACCAAAGTAACTCTTTCCTTAGACAAGGTATGATAGTTTCCAGGTCTTGAGAATGTTGGCACCAAAGACTTTTTAAATACCATTGAAGTTTCCTCACATGCAGTCTGGCATATGGAATTAGTAGAATGTAGGAGGCCATGAACCATAGAGCTTGCAGGATTTTCCTTGCGGATAACTGGTGTTCTGGTGGCCATTTGAGAGAAGTAGCCTGTCAGATAGGCTTTTTTTCTGGAGTAAGGAATGCCATCTGGGATGCTGTGTTCAAGCTTGCTCCCAGGAATACAATTTTTTGATGGGGACTAGTTTTGATTTCTTTTCGTTGATAGTGCACCCCAGGGAGGTTAGAAGGTCCTTTACAAATGTCAGGTGCTGCAACAGCTTTTCCTGACTGCCTGCCTGAAATAGGCAATCGTCCAAGTAGCGGTAAATTTGAATATTTCTCTGTCTGCAATAAGCAATGGCTGGAGCCAGACATTTTGTAAAAACTCTGGGAGCAGCGGATATGCCAAAGGGAAGTGCAGAGAACTGATAATGCATAGATCCTGCCCTGAAACATAGATATTTCCTGCAGGAGTCACTGACTGGGATGTGCAGATAAGCCTCCATTAGGTCTAGGGTGGCTAGCCAGGCATCTTTGGACAGCACAGGGAGAAGCTGCTGTAGGGTAAGCATTCTGAATTCTGGTACCACCAGGAAGGTGTTTAGAATGGACAGATCTAATATTGGGTGCCAGGTGCCCTGTTTTCTGTGTACCAGGAAAAGTCTTGAATAAAAACCTTGGCCTATCTGTTCTGCAGGAACAGGCTGAATTGCCTTTATGGAGAGCAGTGACTGAACTTAGTTTTGTGTCTCTGCCCACTGGTTTGGAGGAAGGTCTGGGAACCCTGTTGGGGTTGGCAGTGTGTAGAAATAAAATTTATACCCCTGGGATACTATGTTGAGGACCCATCGATCGTGGGTGATAGAGGTCCAGTATTTTGCATGGTGGGCATGTTTTCCTCCTAGGGGCACAAGCAACTGGGCAGAGGTGAGGGGATGAATTGAGAAGTCATTGTGAATTCTTTCCATATTGGGGTGGCTAAGCACTTCCTGTTTTAGAGGTGGAGGTATTCCATTGCTTAGAGCTCTGCAGACCCTGAGACTGTAGTTTGGGAGGTCTGTTTCCCCTAGGTCCAGTTTGAGGGGGGCTGGGAAGGACCAATGTTTTTAAGGGAAATGCCTACTGAATTTTGGAGGCTGTACTTGCAAAAAATCTTTGACTGTCTGCATAGACTTAACCTTTTCTTCTATCTCTTTTAAAACCTCTTCTGCTTTGGTGCCAAACAGATTGTCCTTGTTCGGAGGTGCGTCCAATAATTTTGATTTGACATGGTCTGGCAAGGTCTGCTCCTTAAGCCAGGCATGTCTTCTAAGTACAGAACCTGTGACTGCTGCCCTGCAAGATGCTTCTAGGGCTTCAAACCCACATTGCAAGGTATGCTTGCTGACTTGGCTTGCAGAATGCATAAGCTCCTGTAATTCTTTATTTTCTGCACAGTCAGGGAAGGTAGTTAAGTTTTGCTTAATAAGTTCCATAGTATGTTGCTGGTATTTCAGCATGTCAAAATGACAATGTAATGCTCTAATTGCAAGAGTTGCAGAGGTGTACACTTTTTTATCCCATCTGTCTAAAGCTCAGGAATCCCTGTCCGAAGGGGTGGGATTCTTAGCTGTAGTTGCTTTTATTCCTTTAGATCCTTGGGAGATGACCTCTGGGTCAGCAGTAGGATTTTTGAAGAGAAATTTGTGAGAGTCAGGGACTCTGTAGTACCTGTCAGTTAGACTGGATTCCATAAAGACATCATCCACAACATTCAGAACAGGAGGGATAGCTAAGGGTCTGTGCTGTGGCAATTCTAAAAATTCCGAGTCTCTTTTTGGACTGAGGATAATCCTGGCATTCCCAATAGAAATGCTCTCTCAAAGTATGTAGGGTTTTACCAAAAGTAAAATCCTCTGGAGGGGAGGGAGAAGGAATGGATTCCTCTGCATCTGAATCCTCATAGGCAGATAAGGGCATGTCTTCATAATCAGAAACCTCAGAGTCATCACTCTTGGTCACATATAGCTGCTGGGGACAAGTTTCTTTTTCTTTTAGCAGGGGAAGGCTGGCATCCCCTAATCAGCATAAGGTCTTCCGCCATTTTAATCATCTGTGATTGTGGCAAGGAAGCAGGCGTTTGAGTTGGGGTCATCGGTTTCTTAGGCATAGCTCATACTCATGGCCTTAGAAACTCGGTAGTTTTAGAAAGAACTGAAGACGTGAAAGAAGTCATCGGTTTGTGTTGTATATCATTATGAGAAGAACTTCCTCAGAAGCCGGTGCCTGCTCAGTGGCTCCGGATCCATCCAAAGTAGAAACATCCACAGGTTCCGTAATCAAAGAAGAGTCTCGCAGCATACCGGACTCCAAACGGGTCTCGGTAGCGGCCTGTGACTCCATCAAAGCGGGCATCAGGGGCTGTGAAAGTACCTCACTGAGTACCGGCGAACTGGCGACTAGCTTAACGGAAGCGTCATCGGCAGTTTTGGATCTGTGCGGTCTGTCTCTGTCTTTATCCTTACTTTTTTGGAAGATGAGTAGTCGGATGGCTTACCAAAGCCATTTTGGAATATGGAGATCGAGAACAAAAGTATTTAGCTACAATAAGGGCCCGATGACGAATAGTTCGGGCGTTGAACAAAGCACAAAAAGTACAGTTGTGTACCTACCATAAATGTAGATGTTCGAGTGTATTCACTGTTGCAGTCATTACACTTGGATTATCCTGCTGGCAGGCTACCCGCAGTCGGCCCGAGTTCCAAAGTCTTGGTCTGGCATCGGTTGCTGTCGCCTCTTCCCTGACGTCAGTGCGCCAGGGATATAAAAGATGCAACCAATGCCATTTTCTTCAGTTTTTCTTGCCCCAGATGTCAGGTGCCCCCAGATAGGAAGGCTGGAAAAATAAAATTATGCCAAAAAGCATGCATGTACTAATATAAACATTTCCTTCATCTACAAGCAAATACACCACATAGGTTGTATAGAGTTGAGAAGTACAGAAAAGTCCCAGCAATGAAAAGGGGGGTGGTGAGTGGGTAACCAGGACTGCAACAGTGAATACACTCGAACATCTACATTTATGGTAGGCACAAAACTGTACTATGTTCATCGTGTTTCACTGTTGCAGTCATTACACTTGGGTTGAATCCCAAAGCTGAGGTTGGGCGGCTGGGTCTAAATTGGATTTGGAGAGGCTACCAGGCCCTGCAGGACTGCAGTGGCAAAGCCTGCTCTGGATTTAGAGTAGAGGTAAGTGGTACTGCTTGGTGAAAGTGTGCACTGAGCTCCAGGTTTCAGCTTCTAAAATGTCTTTGGTTGGTACTCCTCTGAGAAAGGCTGTTGCTCTGGTAGAATGTGGCCTAATGTCCTTAGGTACTGATTTGCCATGTTGTGCATAACAGAAGTGGATGCAGTGTCCTATCCATTTTGAAATTGTCTGCTTTGTGACAGGTTTTCCTTGTAATCCTGCAGCATAGGCTACAAACAGTTGCTCAGTTTTTCTGAAAGCTTTTGTTTTGTCCAAGTAGAATCATACCTGTCTGTGTATATCCAAAGCGTGCAGAAGTCTCTCCCCTTTATTCTGGGGATTTGGGTAGAAAGTTGGTAAATGAATGCTTTGGTTCAGGGCCACATTGGAAACTACTTTTGGCATGAATGTTGGGTTTGTCCTAAGAGAAACTCTGCCCTGGTGAAAAACGATGAAAGGTTCCACCGCCATTAATGCCTGTAACTCTGAGACTCTTCTTGCTGAAGTTATTGCTAGGAGCAGAACAGTTTTCCATGATAAGAATTTTATATCAGCTGTGCTGGCTGGTTCAAAAGGAGGCAGTGTGAGTTTTTCTAAAACAAAATTGAGATCCCAAGTTGGTACTGGTGCTCTCCTTGGGGGTCTTATGTTTTTTGCCCCTCTGAGGTACTGTCTTAGTAGAGGATGTGAAAAAATAGGAGGTTCCGTATTGTAATGAGCTGAAATGGCAGAGGCATGGATTTTAACTTATGAGAAAGATAGGCCTTTGTCCAGCATCTCAGTTAGGTATTGTAAAATCTGAGGTATATTTGGAACAAGTGGTTCGAGCCCTTGTGCCTGGTTCCAAGCACAGAATCTCTTCCATTTCTCTGCATAAGATTCCCTAGTGCTAGGCCTCCTGGCTTCTAAAATGACATCCATAACAGCTTTAGAGAGAGGTGCAGTCTGAGTGGCTACATTATCTGCCATGCTGCCAGATTTAAGGTTCTGAGTTGACTGTGCAGAATATGATTGTTTTGTTGAGTCAGAAGATGAGGAATTTGAGGTAAAGGCCAAGCCGGGCCTTCAGATAAGCTCTTGAGGATTGGGTACCAGTGTTGGCGTGGCCAGTCTGGGGCAATCAGGATCATTTTTGCCCTTTCTTGTCTGACTTTTAGGAGCACCTTGGTGACAAGAGGCATTGGAGGGAAGGCATAGACTGTCAGGCCTTTCCAGCTGAATGATAGAGCATCCACTTTCCATGCTTGAGAGTGATAAGTTCTTGTGCAGAATTTATGTAGTTGGCAATTGTGAGGGGAGGCAAAAAGATCTATGTCTGGGCATCCCCATTTCCTTGTTATCATGCTGAACACCTGTGGATTTAGTTTCCATTCATGAGGGTCCATGAGATTTCTGCTTAGTTCGTCTGCCAGTGTACTTTTTGTTCCTGGCAGGAATTGTGCCTGCAGACGTACTTGATAGGTCAGTGCTGTGTTCCACAAAGTCATGGCTTGCCTGCAGAGGGGGTAGGAACGTGTGCCCCCTTGCTTGTTTATGTACCACATAACTGTGGTATTGTCCGTCTTTATTAGTAGTTGTCCTGGATTTAGTAGGTCCTTGAAAGCTGTCAGGGCATTCTGTACAGCTAGCATCTCTTTCTGATTGATGTGAAGGTGCATTTGTTCTTTGGGCCACGTGCCCTGAATACATTTTCCTGCCATATGTGCCCCCCAGGCATAATCCGATGTATCTGTTGTTATTGTCTGCCTGGCTGTGGGTAAGGTGAAAGGCTGTCCCTTTTTGTGGTGAAAAGCTTGGGACCACCATCGAAACTCCTGTTGTAAGCAGGGAATTAAAGTTATGATTGTCTCCAGGCTGTGACAATGTTGAGTCCAAACACTTTTTAGATACCATTGTGGTTTCCTCATATGCAGTCTTGCATATGGAATTAGTAGAATGCAGGACGCCATAAAGCCCAGGGCCTGCAGAATTTTTCTTGCAGGGAGCTGGGTTTTTGTTGCCATCAGTTGAAAGTAATGAGTCAGTTGCCTTTGTTGTCTGGCGTGAGACAAGCCATCTGGGCAGTTGTATTTAAGCTTCCACGCAGGAATATTATCTCTTGGGAGGGCACTAGTTTTGATTTCTTTTCGTTTACTGTGTACCCTAGGCAAATTAGTAATCTTTTTACAAACGCCAGATGCTTTAGTAGAATGTCCTTGCTCTCTACTTGAATAAGGCAGTCGTCCAAGTAGGGATATATCTGAATTCCTTTTTGTCTGCAAAATGCAATTACTGGTGCCAGGCATTTTGTGAAGACCCTGGGCGCAGTAGATAAGCCAAAGGGCAGTGCAGAGAATTGGTAATGCATTGAGCCTACTATGAATCTGAGGTATCTTCTGCAAGATTGTCTGATTGGGACATGCAGGTAAGCCTGCTTGAGGTCCAAAGTAACTAGCCAAGCCTTCTTGCCCAGCATGGGTAAAAGTTGCTGTAGTGTTAACATTTTGAATTTTGGAACATCCAGGAAAGTATTTAAGATTGACAGGTCCAGTACTGGTCTCCAGACTTTGTCCTTTCTGGGTACTAAGAAAAGTCTTGAGTAAAATCCTTGCCCCTGTTCTTGCTGTGGTACTCTCTGAATAGCTCCCATGTCCATGAGAGCAGCAGTTTGTTTTTGCGCCTCTGCCCATTGGTTTTGTGGCAGGTCTGGCATACCTTTTGATTTTGGAAGCGTATGAAAGTGGAACCTGTAACCCTGAGAAACAATATTCAGTACCCATTTGTCCTGGGTGATTATGTGCCAATGTTTTGAGAAAAGTGCTAGCTTTCCCCCTAGGGGTGCTGCCAAAAGTTAAGTGCTTGGCATCTGTAGAGGGAAGTCATTGGCACTGTTTCCTATAAGGTTGTGATTTGTCTTCCCCTCCTTTGGGGGCTGAAGCACCCCATTGTTTAGGTCTGTAGGAGCCTTGGGGCTGAGATCTGCCTCTTGGGCATCTGTATCTGCCTCTTTGTGGCCTGTCTGACACCGGAAAGGACCAATTTTTTGAAGGCCAGTTTCTGCTAAACCTAGGTGGTTGAACCTGTAAGAAATCCTTTACTGTCTGCATTGATTTTGCTTTATCCTCCATTTTCTTTAACACCTCTTCTGCCTTAACACCAAACAAAGTATCATGCTGTAGTGGAGCATCCAATAATTTTACTTTAACATGGTCAGGTAAACTTTGGTCTTTCAACCAAGCATGCATTCGAATAACAGAGCCTAAGTGCGGCTCTACAAGAAGCTTCTAATGAATCAAAACCACATTGTAGAGTATGCTTTCCCACTTGTTCAGCTGCATGCAATAAATCCTGCAATTCCTTACTGTCAGGACTTTCTGAGTTTGAAACCATTTTCTGTTTTAACAATGACATGAGGTACTGTTGATATTTAAGCATGTGAAACTGGCAATTTAAAGCCCTTACAGCTAAAGTAGCAGAAGTGTAAACTTTTTTCCCCCATCTGTCCAGAGCTGTGGAATCCCTATCTGAGGGGACAGGATTTTTAGCAGTGGAAGCCTTAACCCCTTTAGGACCCTGAGAAATTGTTTCTGGATCTGCAGCAGGGTTTTTGTAAAGAAATGTATGAGAGTCAGGGACCCTGTAGTACCTGTCTGGCTTGACTGGTGCAGGGGGTAAAGAATCAGGAGTCAGACTGGATTCAGAGAAAACATCATCAACAATATCAAGCACAGGGGGAATAGCCAGGGGCCTGTGCTGGGGCAATAAAAGAAAGTCTCTGAGCCTTTTCTTGGATTCTGAATAATCCTGGCTCTCCCAATGGAAATGCTCCCTCATGGTGTGCAGGGTTTCCCCAAAAGAATAATCCTCAGGCGGAGAGGATGAAGGTATAGACTCTTCTGCATCAGAGTCCTCACAGGGGGGGAGAAAATATCCCTGATCAGAAGAGAAATCAGAGGAAATAGAAACCTGGTCAGAGGAATTATAGTCAGTGTCTTGCCCAGGCCTTTTGTCAGGAGGGGGATGGGAACCCCTGATTAAAGTAATTAGGTCTTCGGCCATTTTAAGCATCTTTTTCTTTGGCATGGATGACTGTTCAGGAGAATGCTGTACTTGTTTCCTTGTCTTTAAAGGTGTTTTTGACTTTGCCTTGGCTGCTGTAGTGGGCTTAATTGTAAGCTGTGAAGGTCTGAAAACACCCTCAGAAGCCGATGCCTGCTCAGCGGCTCCAGACCCATCTGAGGGAATAGTTTCTGTTGGCCTAATACCTTGAGTTTCCACAGGCCTCGGTGTCTCCACGTGGCTGTCGGATACGGCCTGTGGCTCTGAGCTAGCGGGTGTCAGCGGCTGCGAAAGCGCCTCACTGAGAACCAGCGAACCGGCGACTGGCCTAAAAGAGGCTTCATTGTTGGTTTTGGACCTCGGATGCCTGTCCTTTTCTTTGTCTTTGCGTTTTTTATAAATTCCGGTCATCGGTTGTTCCAACGGGATTATGTAATTAAACCTTTGGCCAAAATAATGTAAAGCAAAATCAAACCGACATTTAATAGTGCATTTATTGAATCCAGCACAAAACCGACAACTGGTAACGTCGTGGTCAGGGCCTAGGCAAGGAATACAGTAAGAGTAAAAGTCCTTATGAGGTATTTGCTTCCCACAAGAAATACAATTATTAACTTTTACTGACATCGGTCTTGAGCAAGAAAAAGTTTCCCCAGCGGGGTACTTAGCTTTATTGAAGACTTCGGTTCTGAAACTCAATTTCGAAAATCTCAGGAGTCGGCTGACCGGCATTTGCGAACTGCTTTTGCTTCAGGCACCGCACGGCAAGAAAGACTGAAGAAAATGGTGTCGGTTGCATCTTTTATACCCCTGGCGCACTGACGTCAGGGAAGAGGCGACAGTAACCGACGCCGGACCAAGACTTTGGAACTCGGGCCGACTGCGGGTAGCCTGCCAGCAGGATAACCCAAGTGTAATGACTGCAACAGTGAAACACGATGAACATCCAGCAGTGAGGTACGTCGTGGTCTGGGCCTAAACAGGTGATGCAGTAAGGATGGAAATCTCAGTGTTATATTTGCCTTCCACAGGCGAGACAATTGTTAACTTTTTCTGACATCGGTTAGGGCAAGAAAAAAGAATCTCCAATGGGGCACTTAGCTTTAGAAGACGTCAACTTCAATTTCGGAAATGAAAAACTCAGCGGCCGACCGGCACTCGTGGGAACTGATTCTGCTTCATGCTCTTTGGCAAGAAAGACTGATGTAATGGTGTCGGCAGCCTGTTTTTTTTATACCACTGACGACCTGACGTCAGTCCTGAAGCGACATCAACTGACGCAAAAATACTAAGCCTCTGGTATTAGGGTTGACTTAGGGCTACCCCTGGCAGGATAATCCAATTGTGATGACTGCAGCAGTGAAACACAAAGAACATCACTTGTTTTTCTGGTCTAGACATACTCTTTTTATGGTGCCCTGAGGTAGGAGCTGATCCAGGATTGGGGCAAAATCCCCTGAAAAGGAGGAAGTGTCCACCAAGTCATAAAGTATCCTTTTTGAATGATGGAGAGGACCCAAGCCTCTGAGGTAATTTTCTGCCAGAAGGGTAGGGAAAGGGTGAGGTGAAGGGTCAGGGGAGTGGAGGTGGGTAATGTGTTTGAGTCACACTGGAGGTGCTCTGTCCAGGTTAGGCTGCCTCCAAAAGCATGTTGGGAGTGGAAGATGGTGGTCTAGGAGTGGAGTGTTTCCTAGATTGTCTCCATCTCTTAGCCTGTGGGGCAGTAGACTTAGATGACTGCCTCCTAACAAAGGTGGTCCTTTGCGGATAGTTCTTATGGTACCTAGGAATAGAGGAGACTAGCAAATGTTTTAAATTTTGTAACTCCTTGCCCATTTTCCTGTAGGGATTTAAGCAGCTCTGCAGAAGCTGCACCAAAAAGAGCCTTATTATCAAGTGATTCATTCAGCAATTTGGATTGGACATCCATGGGAAGGGGCTGGTGCCTCACCCAGGCATATCTTTTCAGGACAGAACCTGAGGCTGCAGATTTGGAAGATGCCTCTACGTATCGTAACTGCACTTGATGGAGTACCTGGTCACCTGAGAGGTGGTAGAGAGTAGAGTGGAGGGTTGTGACTTAACAGGAGAGTCTTGCACATCTTGTATAAGTGGAGAGGCTTTTGACAGGGTATCTAAAACAAACCTAGCCATGTGTGTTTGATAATTTAGGGCTCTGATGGCTAGAGTGGAAATATAGACTTTCTTCCCTAGCCTATCCATAAATTTGCTGTCCTCGTCTGTGGGAAACGGAGAACAGGAGAGTCTTGCACATCTTGTATAAGTGGAGAGGCTTTTGACAGGGTATCTAAAACAAACCTAGCCATGTGTGTTTGATAATTTAGGGCTCTGATGGCTAGAGTGGAAATATAGACTTTCTTCCCTAGCCTATCCATAAATTTGCTGTCCTCGTCTGTGGGAAACGGAGAGGTGGAAGGCAGCTGTCTGGATGATTTATCTGCTGACACTGCTACAATGGCAGGGTCTATAGGGGGGGTTCTTGAACAAGAACTGTGTATCCTGCGGAACTTTATAAAACCTACATGGACGTTTAAAAGCTGGGGCTGAGAATCACAGACCTGGGATGCAGCCAGAAAGGCACCATGAAAGGCTGGGAGTAGGGGAGGGACTGCAGATGGGGAGGGCTGGTCCATCTGCAGTAATTCAAAGTATCTCTTTTTAGTTTCTGATTACCGGAGCTGGTGATCAGAGGTCCGTAGATCACTGTGGCAGAAAAGTTCTGAATTGGGTACATGCAGATGTCACTTACAGCTGTCAGTTTATGGCTCTGACATGCAACGTTGCATGTACCCCTAAGCCTAAGACTTTGGTATACTGTCCGGATGTCCGGTGCTGCAGGCAGCAACCTCCCTACAGTTATGAATACTGCAACATGAGAACAGAAGAAAATCTGATCTTGCTGCATTTCTGCTGCAGACATCTATTACATCATACTGCTTTCTTAACTTATGGGCTGTCTAAGTTAAGTCAACAAATCCTGTTCTTCATGACATCATCAGGGACTTCCACCATGTCTCCTGCTATTTGAGAATACTTCTCTGGGAATACTACCTTAACATTTAATTATTTACATTTTGCAATTAATAGTTCCCAAAGTTAAGGTGGATGCTGTATAAACAATTTTCCTGAATCAGTCTAATAGTCTACGTGTTTCATCAGTAGGAATGATTCTGAGTTCTGAAGCCTGTTTAAATCCCTTGCAGAATTCAGGTATATCAATAACAGATCAGCTACTGAGTTTTTTGAAGTGAGAAGACATTAATAAAAAGGCAAGGCCTTGAATTAATGAAAGACCAGCCACCTAGAAACAAAGGTATCATCTGTTTTCAGTGAATGGGACCACCAAAATAAGTCTTTTATGTCTAAAGCACAAAATCAACTGTCTTTCTCCAGCAGGAAATACAAAGCTTAACTGTGAGCAAAAAATAAGTTATGTACTCACCATAACGTTCCATGTGAGTTGTTCCATCTCGCCTTCATTCTTCGCTGATGGGTTCGGAGCGGATCCTCGGCTCTGACACGGCCGACTAGTAAGCTCAAAGTTCTCCAGTAGCTTGAGATCCAACCTCTTATCCCACAATGCACTGCTGGAATTACCTCAGATCTTGTTTGCTGTGTATATATAGAAGTACAATAATTATTCTGCCTAGGAATGAAGACACATTGAAAAACCAGGATGAAGACAGCCTCCAGGTCAACTGCCAGCCAGGAGGGGGAAGGAGGGAGGGGCATGAGAATGAAGGCGAGATGAAATAACTCACATGGAACGTTATAGTGAGTACATAACTTCTTTATGTGAAGTTGTTCAGTCTCGCTGTTCATTCTTCACTGATGGGTAGCGTCCCTAGCACCCTGATCTTGGGTGGCTCACGGAAGTACACTCTTCAGAACCGTAAAACTAAATGAAGCCCTGTCCCTGGAGGCCTTATCCACTTTGTAATGAGTTATAAAAGTGTGAGGTTTAGACCATGTGGCTGCCGCACAGATGTTGTCCAAAGGTAATTTGGCTTGAAACGCTGAAGAGGTAGAAACTGCTCTTGTTGAATGAGCCTTCACCTTACTAGACAAGGACATGTTATGACAAGAATATGTGTAAGTGATACAATCCGACAGCCATTTAGACAGAGTTGTTTTGGCAACTGGTTTACCTTTCCTGGCCTCAGAAAAAGACACAAAAAGCTGATCTGATTTCCTAATGTCTTTTCTTCTGTCTAAATAAAATCTAAGTTGTCTGTGAACATCGAGTTTGTGCAACATATATTCCAATTTGTTGGTGTGATTAGGGAAGAAAAAGGGCAACTCAATGACTTGACTGATGTTAATCTCAGAACATACTTTAGGCAAAAAGGATGAATTTGTCCTGAGATATTCTATCAGTATGAAAGACCATATAAGGAGGCTTCATGGATAGGGCTTGGAGCTCTGACACTCTGCGGGCTGAAGTGATGGCTACTAGGAAGACAGTTTTCCACGAGAGAAATTTTAGTTCACAAGATGATGCAGGCTCAAAAGGAGGAAGAATGATGCGAGATAATATAAAATTCAAATTCCGGAGAGAATAAGGTGTCTTCACTGGAGGCCTCATGTGAAAGGAACCTTTTAGAAAAGCCTTAGACAATTGCTGAGCCATAATATTAAATCCATCGATCCCTAGATGGAAATTAGATATAGCAGCTAGTTTTACCCGCACCGTAGCAGCCGCTGCTCCTTTGTTGAAAATTTCTGCCAAGAATTGTAAAATATAAGACAATGGCGCTTGGTAAGGGTCAATGTTATGGGAGGAAGCCCAAATGGAAAATCTCTTCCACTTACTACGATACAATTTCCTAGTGGAAGGCTTATGGGAAGCCAACAAAATCTGACTAGTGTCATGGGAAAAATGATAAAGCCTGGCTATGTGGGGAATTGGAGCAGCCAAGCGGTTAGCTTCAGTGTCTCAATGATGGATGAAGTTCCCCTGACGGATGTGTGAATAAGTCCAGAACTGGGTCCAGGATCCATGGGTCTTCCAAAATGTGATGGTAAAGAAACGGAAGCCAAATCTGCCGAACCCAATGAGGGGCTATAAGGATGATTGTCCATCCCAGCGACTTTGCTTTCAGTAAAAATCTGGGTATCAGAAGAATTGGGGGAAATGCGTACAGGAGACTCGGGGGCTAATTGTGGACAAGAGCATCATTCGGGGAGTGACCTGGCATGGGAATCAGGGCAAAATAGCTAGTGCTTTGTAAATGTGTGCACTGAACTCCAGATTGCAGCCTCTAAAATGTCCTTGCTTGGCACTCCTCTGAGGAAGGCTGCTGAAGTGACTGCTGCTCTGGTTGAATGCGGCCTAATGCCATTAGGCACTGATTTGCCATGTTGTAAATAGCATAAACGAATGCAGTGACCTATCCACTTTGAAATAGTCTGCTTTGAGATAGCCTTTCCTTGTGATCCTGCAGCATATACTACTAGTAATTGCTCAGTCTATCTGAAAGCTTTGGTTCTGTCCAAGTATAAGCACAGCTGTCTGTGTATGTCCAAAGAATGCAGAAGTCTCTCACCCTTATTCTGTGGGTTTGGATAAAAGTCATTAAGAGTGGTTTGAGGGCTTTTCTCCTTTATACCCTACCAGTCCCATGAATGCCCAGCTTTTGGAACTGGAGGGAGAAGTGGAAAGGGTTGTCCACAACAGTCATCCCTCACTACATCTGGAGATGCTGCCAGCAAGAAGTCTCATTCCATCCTGTCAAGCACAGGAAGTAGATTCCTTGGTCTCTACAGGAGAAATTGCACTTTTCCATGTGCTCCTAGAGTGTCTGCTGCTGTCTCCACACCTTGGCAGTAGCAAGAGGGCCACACCCCTTTATTCTTTTCCCACCGTGCCTGGCTCCTGCACTGCCGAGGCTGATAAGCTGATAACTGAACCCCAGTTGCCTGGGTAGTGTAAGGACTGTATTCCTCAGTTCTGTGGAGTCAGGCAGAGAATTTTTGAATTTGCAGTTTTTGTTTGAATCGCAGAATATTTGTGAATATTCTTCAAAGTGTCCAGACTTGTAGGACTTTTGGAAATGCTGACAAATTATTTCTACATACATACAAACACCACATAACTGAGGATAGTACAGTCGTGCACCTACCATAAATGTAGATGTTAGAGTGTATTCACTGTTGCAGTCATTACAATTGGGTTATCCTGCTGGCAGGCTACCTGCAGTCGGCCTGAATTCCAAAGTCTAGGTCCGGCGTCGGTTGCTGTCGCCTCCTCCCTGACGCCAGTGCGCCAGGGGTATAAAAGATGCAGCTGACGCCATTTTCTTCAGTTTTTCTTGCCCCAGATGTCAGGTGCCCCCAAAAGGGTAGGCTAAAAATATGTCAAAAAAGCATGCATGCAGCAAGTAAAAAAGTTTCCTTCATCTACAAGCAAATACACCACATAGGTTGTATAGAATAGAGAAGTATAGATAAGGTCCAGCAAAGATAAAGGGGATGGTGGGTGGGTAACCTGGACTGCAACAGTGAATACACTCAAACATCAACATTTATGGTAGGTACACAACTGTACTACATTCATCGTGTTTCACTGTTGCAGTCATTACAATTGGGTTGAATCCCAAAGCTAAGGTTGGGAGGCTGGAACTAAATAGAATTAGGAGTGGCTATGAGGCCCTGCAGTACTGCAGTGGCAAAGTCTTCCCTAGATCTGGAGTAGAGTGGCAAGTGGTAGTGCTTTGTAAATGCGTGCACTGAACTCCAGATTGCAGCCTCTAAAATGTCCTTGGTTGGCACTCCTGTGAGGAAGGCTGCTGAAGTGGCTGCTGCTCTGGTTGAATGTGGCCTAATGCCATTAAGCACTGATTTGCCATGTTGTGAATAGCATAAACGAATGCAGTGACCTATCCACTTTGAAATAGTCTGCTTTGAGATAGCCTTTCCTTGTGATCCTGCAGCATATGCTACTAGTAATTGCTCAGTCTATCTGAAAGCTTTGGTTCTGTCCAAGTATAAGCGCAGCTGTCTGTGTATGTCCAAAGAATGCAGAAGTCTCTCACCCTTATTCTGTGGGTTTGGATAAAAGGTAGACAAATTAATAGTTTGGTTGAGGGCCACACTGGACACCACCTTAGGCATAAATGTGGGGTTTGTCCTTAGAGAAACCCTATCTGGATGGAAAATGATAAAAGGTTCCACAGCCATGAGTGCCTGTAGCTCTGAGACTCGTCTTGCAGAGGTTATTGCTAGGAGCAGAGCTGTTTTCCATGATAAAAATTTTATATCAGCTGTAGCGGCTGGCTCAAAAGGAGGCAGAGTGAGTTTTTCCAAGACATAATTGAGGTCCCATGCAGGTATTGGTGATCTCCTTGGAGTCCGTAAGCTTTTGGCTCCTCTGAGGTACTGCCTTAATAAAGGATGAGGAAAAATAGGTGGCTCTGTATTGAAACGAGCTGAAATGGCAGAAGCATGAATCTTAACTGATGAAAAGGATAGGCCTTTGTCCGGCATCTCAGTTAAATATTGCAAAATCTGAGGGATATTTGGTGCAATCATGTCAATTCCTTGTGCCTGGTTCCAAGCACAGAATCTCTTCCATTTTTCTGCATAAGATTTTCTGGCAATGGGCCTCCTGGCCTCCAAGATAACATCCATCACCGCTTTAGACAGAGGTGTGTTTTGAAAAGCTACATTATCCGCCATGCTACCAGATTTAAGGTCCTGAGTTGGCTGTGCAGGATCTGATTGTTTTGTTGGGTCAGTAAGTGAGGAATTTGAAGTAATGTCCGTACTAGGCATTGAGTCAAGTTCCTTAGGATTGGGTACCAGCGCTGGCGGGGCCAGTCTGGGGCAATCAGTATAATTTTTGGCTTCTCTTGTCGAACCTTTAGGCGTACCTTGGGGAGGAGAGGCAGTGGGGGAAAGGCATATGCTGTTAAGTTTTTCCAGCTGAAAGATAGAGCATCCACTTTCCATGCTTGCTTGTGATAAGTCCTTGTGCAGAATTTCTGCAGTTGGCAGTTGTGAGGGGAGGCAAATAGATCTATGTCCGGGCATCCCCAATTCCTTGTTATCATGTTGAAGACTTGTGGATCCAGTTTCCACTCATGGGGATACATGAGGTTTCTGCTTAGTTCGTCTGCCAGAGTATTTATCTTTCCTGGCAGGAATTGTGCTTGCAGATGTACTTGGTAAGTCAATGCTGTGTCCCACAAAGTCATGGCTTGTCTGCAAATGGGGTAGGACTGTGTGCCCCCCTACTTGTTTATGTACCACATGACTGTAGTATTGTCTGTCTTTATCAGTAGTTGTCCTGGATGAAGTAGATCCTTGAAGGTTGTCAGGGCATTTTGAACAGCTAACATCTCTTTCTGATTGATACGTACATGCTTCTGGATTGCGGACCATGTACCCTGAATACATCTTCCTGCCATGTGGGCCCCCCAGGCATAATCTGATGCATCTATTGTCAATGTCTGCCTGGCTGGGGGTATAGAGAATGGCTGCCCCTTGTTGTGGTGACAGGCCTTTGCCCACCATCAAAACTCCTGTTGCAGGCAGGGAATGAGTGTAATTGTTTCCAGGCTGTGGCAATGTTGAGTCCAAACACTTTTTAGATACCATTGTAGTTTCCTCATATGCAGTCTTGCATATGGAATTAGCAGAATGCAGGGTGCCATGAAGCCCAAAGCCTGCAGAATTTTTCTTGCAGTTAACTGGGTCTTTGTTGCCAACATTTTGAAGTAAGTAGTCAGTTGCCTTTGTTTGTCTGGCGTGAGATAAGCCATCTAAGCAGTTGCATTTAAGCTTGCACCCAGTAATATTATCTCTTGAGAGGGTACTGGTTTTGATTTATTTTCGTTTACTGTGTACCCTAGGCATGTTAGTAATCTTTTTACAAACGCCAGATGCTGTAGTAGTATGTCCTTGTTCTCTGCTTGAATAAGGCAGTCGTCCAAGTAAGGATATATTTGTATTCCTCTTTGTCTGCAGAATGCAATTACTGGTGCCAGGCATTTTGCAAAGACCCTGGGTGCAGTAGATAAGCCAAAGGGCAGTGCAGAGAATTGGTAGTGCATTGAGCCAGCTATGAATCTGAGGTATCTTCTGCATGATTGTCTGATTGGGTCAAGCATGTATGCCTCTCTTAGGTCTAAAGTTACAAGCCAAGCTTCTTGCCCAGCATGGGCAGAAGCTGCTGCAGAGTTACCATTTTGAATTTTGGAATATCCAGGTATGTGTTTAGAATAGATAGGTCCAGTATTGGCCTCCAGGCTTTGTCCTTTCTGGGCACAAAGAAAAGTCTTGAGTAAAATCCTTGTCCCTGCTCTTGCTGTGGTACTTGCTGAATGGCCCTCATGTCCATGAGGGATGAAACTTGCTTTTGTGCCTCTGCCCATTGATTTTTTGGCAGGTCTGGCATACCGTTTGCCCTTGGCAGGATGCGACAGTGGAACCTGTAACCTTGTGACACTATGCTCAAGACCCATTTGTCCTGGGTGATTAGGTGCCAGTTTTGAGAAAAAAGTGCTAGTTTTCCCCCTAAAGGAGCTGTCAGAAGATAAGTGCTTGGCGCTGGCAGGGGGAAGTCATTGGGACTGCTTTCTGGATGGCTGTGACTTGTCCTTTCTGCTTTTGGAGGTAGGAGCACCCCATTGTTTAGACCTGTATGAGCCTTGGGGCTGGGATCTGCCTCTAGGGCATCTGTATCTGCCTCTTTGTGGCCTGTCTGACACTGGAAAGGACCAATTCTTTGTAGGCCAGTGTCTGCTAAATCTTGGAGGCTGTACCTGTAAGAAATCCTTGACTGTTTGCATAGATTTGGCTTTGTCCTCCATTTTCTTCAACACCTCTTCTGCTTTAACACCAAACAAGGTATCATGCTGTAAAGAAGCATCTAATAATTTTGCTTTAACATGATCAGGCAGATGTTCATCGTGCATACAGCTGCAGTCATCACACTTGGGTTATCCTGCCATCAGGTGGGTCCTCGGTCGGCCGAATTCCAAAGTCTAGGTCCGGCGTCGGTTGTCGTCGCTTCTTCCCTGACGTCAGTGCGGCAGAGGTATAAAAGAGGCAGCCAACGCCATTTTCTTCGGTCTTTCTTGCCGCGCGGTGCCCGAAGCAGAAGCAGTTTGCAAGTGCCGGTCGGCCAGCTCCTGAGATTGACGAACAGTATTTCAGCCGAAGTCTTCTTTAAAGCTAAGTACCCCATTGGGGAAACTTTTCTTGCCTCAGACCGATGTCAGACAAAGTTAATAATTGCGTTTCTTGTGGGAAGCAAATACCGCATAAGGATTTTCACTCTTTCTGTATACCTTGCTTAGGGCCAGACCACTACGTCTTGGCCTGCCGTTTTTGTGCTAGGTTTAACAAGCGCACTATTAAATGCCGGGTGGAGTTCACCCTTCATTATTTTGGCAAAAAATTTAATTATATCATGTCGTCGGATACACCGACGACAGTTTTAGGCAAAAGACCCAAAGATAAGGACCGACATCCGAGGCCTGCACCGAGTACTGAGACCACGCTTAGGCCGACTACCGGTTCTCCGGTTCTCAGCGAGGTGCCTACGCAGCCCCTGACTACCGATGAAACTATTTTACCGGTGACTTCAGTACCCGAGGTCGCAGGTTCCTCGGTCTCCATTCCCACTGCAGAAATCGACGCCACTCTTGGCGGGGAAACCAAAAATTTAGCGAGGCCTGCCATTTCTGAAGGCGTCTTCAGGCCTACCACCTTCTCTATTAAATCCTTCACTAAATCTAAAGCTGCAATGAAAACTAAAAAACAGGGTCCTCAGACCTCCTCTCAAGGCCCCATGCCTAAAAAACAGATGCTTAAAATGCCTGAGGATTTGATAACTCTCATCAGGGGGTTCTCAACCCCCCTCAGACAAAAGACCCAGGTTGGAGGAAGACTACCCTTCCTCAGACCAGGCTTCTATTACCTCAGACCATTCTGAGGACCAGGATTACGCCTATTCCCCTTTTGAAGACTCTGATGCTGTGGGGTCTATTCCCTCGGTCTCCCCCCCTGAGGACTACTCTTTTGGGGAAACCCTGCATACATTGAGAGAGCACTTCCACTGGGAAGGCCAAGATTACTCAGATTCCAAGAAAAGGCTCAGGGAATTTCTACTGCTCCCCCAGCATAGGCCCCTGGCTATCCCTCCTGTTTTAGATATTTTGGATGATGTGTACACAGAAGCCAGTCTTAATCCAGACTCTTTACCTCCAGCCCCTGTTAAACCAGACAGATATTACCGGGTTCCTGATTCTCACCAGTTCCTTTATAAAAAGCCATACTGCTGACCCAGAAACAATTTCACAGGGTCCCAAGGGGATTAAGGCCTCTACTGCTAAAAACCCTTTACCTTCAGAGAGAGATTCCAGAGCATTAGAAAGGTGGGGGAAAAAGGTGTATACATCAGCCACTTTAACCATGAGGGCATTAAACTGTCAATTTCATATGTTAAAGTACCAACAGTTCTTGTTATCTCAGCTGAAAAGTAAAATGACACAAACAGAACAACCAGATTTGAAAGAGTTGCAGGATTTGTTGAATGGAGCAGAGCAAGTGGGGAAACATACCTTGCAGTGTGGTTTTGATGCTTTAGAGGCCTCATGTAGAGCTGCTGTCATGGGGTCTGTCATACGTAGACATGCTTGGCTCAAAGAGCAAACCTTACCATATCATGTCAAAGCAAAGTTATTAGATGCACCACTTCAAAAAGATGTATTGTTCGGTGTTAAAGCTGAGGAGGTACTAAAGAAAATGGAGGAAAAAGCAAAATCTATGCAAACAGTTAAAGATTTCTTGCAGGTGCAACCTCCATGCTTCAGCAGAAACTGGCCTTCAAAAAATTGGTCCTTTCCAGCCACGGACAGACCCCAAAGGGGCAGATACAGACGCCCAAGGGGTAGAGGACAACCTCAAGGATCTTACAGAGCTAGACAGTGGCAAGCACCAACCCCAAGAGGTGGAGAAGATAGACCACAGTCATTTAGAAAACAGACACAATGACTTCCCCCTATGCCTGCCAAACAAAGCTATAATGGCAGCACCTTTGGGTGGAAAACTGGCCTTATTTTCGAAAAACTGGCACATTGTTACAAAGACAAATGGATTCTGGATATTATAGACAGAGGCTACAGGTTCCACTTTCACACCCTTCCAAAAATGAGAGGCATGCCAAACCTGCCACAACATCAAAGGGCAGAGGCACAAAGACAAATTTCCGCTCTCATGGATATGAAAGCTATTCAAGAGGTACCTGCAAAAGAACAAGGTCAAGGTTTTTACTCAAGACTATTTCTGGTACCAAGGAAGGACAAAGATTGGAGACCCATCTTAGACCTATCTACTCTAAACACATATCTAGAGGTACCAAAATTCAAGATGCTCACATTACAGCAGCTTCTTCCCATGCTGGGCAACACGTCTTGGCTGGTAACGTTGGACCTCAAGGAGGCATACCTGCATGTCCCTATCAGACAAGATTGCAGAAGATACCTCAGATTTCTTGCAGGTTCAACCCATTACCAATTCTCTGCATTGCCCTTTGGCTTATCTACTGCAACCAGAGTGTTTACGAAATGCCTGGCATCAGTAATTGCCTTCTGCAGACAAGGAATACAAATCTACCCATATCTGGACGACTGCCTGATCCAAGTGGACAGCAAGGACATTCTATTGCAGTATCTGGCATTTGTAATAAAACTATTAAACTACCTGGGTTACACAATGAACAAAAAGAAATCAAAACTAATACCTTCTCAACAGATAATTTTCCTGGGTGCCAGCTTAGATACAACAACCCAGATGGCCTACCTCACGCCAGACAAACAAGGCAACTGTTTCAATACTTCAACAAAATGGCAACTTTAACCAGACTAACTGCAAGGAAAGACCTGCAGGCTCTGGGGTTCATGGCATCTTGCATCCTACTAATACCATGTGCAAAGTTGCATATGAGGAAACTACAATGGTACCTAAAAAAACTTATGGTCTCAACACAGACACAGCTTGGAAACAATTATACCACTCATTCCATGCCTTCAAAAGGAATTTTTGTGGTGGGCTCAAGCATGCCAAAGAAACACAGATCTCCCTTTCTGTTTACCTCAACAGACGCCTCAGACTATGCCTGGGGAGCACACATGGCAGATCAGTGCATTCAGGGAAAATGGTCCCAAAAAGAGAAGCACCTACACATCAACCAAAAGGAGATGCTAGCCGTGCAAAATGCTCTTATGACCTTCAAAGACCTACTGCATCCAGGCCAGCTATTAATAAGGACAGACAAAGTACAGTTTTGTACCTACCATAAATGTAGATGTTCGAGGATCCACATTGCTGCAGTCATAACCTGTGGGTAGTCCGCTGTCCTCGGTCGGCCCGAAAACCAAAGAGTTAGGCTGGCGTCGGTCATGGTCGCCCGGAGCTGACGTCAGTACGTAGTAGTACTTAAGCGCATGACCGACGCCATTTCCTCAGTCTTTCTTGCCCCAGATGTCAGAAGGCCTTAAAAAGGAAAGGCCAGAGCCAAAAAAGAAAATGTCCAACAACCACCAGGGAGAAAATAACAATTATCCCAAAGGAACAACAACAACAACCCCAAAGCATAGAGGGGAAGGAGGGAGGGAAAATAGGACTGCAGCAATGTGGATCCTCGAACATCTACATTTATGGTAGGTACAAAACTGTACTATGTTCTTCGTCTCACATTGCTGCAGTCATAACCTGTGGGTAGAATCCCAAAGCAAAGGAAAAGGGAGGCTGGCAAACTAAAATGCATTAGGGGCTACTAACATGCCCTGTAAGACTGCAGTGGCAAACCCAGCCCTGGACTTGGAATAAAGAGGGAGATGGTAATGCTTAGTAAAAGTGTGAACAGAACTCCAAGTAGCTGCTTCCAAAATATCCTTAGTAGCTACACCCCTCAAAAAAGCAGTAGATGTGGCAGTAGCCCTAGTGGAATGAGGTCTGATCCCAGCAGGAACATTCTTCCCATGATGAGAATAACAAAAAGCAATACAATGACCAATCCACTTTGAAATAGTCTGCTTTGAAACAGCTTTCCCTTGTGAACTCAAAGCAAAAGAAACAAATAACTGTTGAGTCTGTCGGAATTCCTTAGTTCTGCTCAAATAGTAACGTAACTGCCTGTGGATATCCAAAAAATGCAAGACTTTTTCCCCCTTATTTTGGGGATCAGCATAAAAAGTAGGCAAATGGAAAGACTGGTTCAAGGCCACATTAGAAATCACTTTTGGCATAAAAGTAGGGTTAGTATGCTAAAGAAACTCTATCCTTATGGAATATCAGAAAGGGTTCAACTGCCATGAGTGCCTGCAATTCAGATACCCTCCTAGCAGAAGTAATGGCCAACAAAAAAGCAGTCTTCCAAGACAAAAACTTCAATTCAGACGTAGCTGCAGGTTCAAAAGGAGGCAAAGTAAGCTTCTCCAACACAAAATTGAGATCCCAGGAAGGAGTAGGAGCTCTATTGGGGGCATTATATTTTTGCCCCTCTAAGAAATTGCTTAAACAAAGGGTGAGAAAATAAAGGAGGGTCACAATCATAGTGAGCAGAAATGGCTGCAGCATGAACCTTCACAGAGGAAAATGACAAACCCCTGTCTAGTAATTCAGTAAGGTACTGTAGTGTAAAACTCAAATTAGGCACAGAGACATCAAAGCCCTTTGTTGTGCTCCAAATAAAAATCTCCTCCATTTATCAGCATAAACTTTTCTAGTGCTGGGCCGCCTGGCTTCCAAAATGACATCTAAAACCGATTGAGGAAGTTGAGATCCCACAGGCTCTAAAACAGAATACGCCAGGCCGTTAGATGCAGGGACTGCACCCTGACATTGAGCAAATGACTGCTTGACTGGGACAACAAGTGAGGAAGCTGTGGCAAAGGCCAAGGAGGTTCCTGAATTAAACTCCTCAGCAGAGGATACCAGTGCTGACGTGGCCAATCTGGTGCTATTAGAATCATGCAAGGCTTGTCCCGTCTGACTTTCAAGAGTACCTTGGGAAGGAGAGGCAGAGGAGGAAAAGCATAGACGTGAAGGTTGTTCCAACTGAAAGATAGAGCATCCACTTTCCAAGCTTTTGGGTGAAACATCTTTGTGCAAAATTTTGGTAGTTGGAAATTTAGAGGAGAAGCAAACAGATCTATGTCTGGAGTTCCCCAAGCCACGGTCAACTGTTGGAATACCTGAGGATCCAATTTCCACTCGTGGGGATCCACAATTTGTCTGCTCAATACATCTGCTAGGAGTTCTGTGCTCCTGGCAGAAACCGTGCTTGAAGAGTGATGTGCAAACTCAGAGCAGTCTCCCACAATATCATTGCTTGTCTGCAGAGAGGGTAAGAATGGGTTCCCCCCTGCTTGTTGATGTACCACATGACTGTAGTGTTGTCTGTTCGAATCAACACCTGTCCTGGTTGAAGTAGGCCCTTGAAAGCCATCAGGGCAAACTGGACTGCTAACATCTCCTTCATGTTGATATGCAAATGCTGTAGTCTGGGAGGCCACGTGTCTTGAATCCATTTCCCATTGAGGTGTGCTCCCCAAGCCAGGTCTGAGGCATCTGTCGTTATGATCTGACTCGCCTCTGGTCGGGTCACAGAGAGTCCCTTGTTTAGGTGACATTCTTGTGCCCACCACAAGAATTCCTTCTGGATGCAAGGTATTATCTGAATGACAGTGTCCAAATCGTGGAAGTGTTGAGTCCATACACTTTTGAGATACCATTGTAACTTCCTCATATGCAGTTTGGCATTGGGAATTACTAGAATGCAAGATGCCATGAACCCCAAGGCTTGAAGGACTGTCCTTGCAGTCAGCCTGGACAGTACCGATAATTGCTGGAAGTATATGTGAAGAGTTCTTTGTCCGGGGTCAGAAAAGCCATCTGAGAGGCTGTATTCAGTCTCACACCCAGAAAGCACATGTCCTGAGAGGGTACTGGACTGGACTTTATTTCGTTCACAGAATACCCTAGGCACCTTAAAACTGCCATTACATTCTGTAGATGTTGAAGTAACTTGTCTTTGTCTTGAGCAAGAATCAGGCAATCATCCAGATAAGGATAAATTTGTATTCCCCTCAGTCTGAAGAAAGCTATTACAGGAGCCAGAACCTTTGTGAACACCCTGGGCGCAGTAGATAAACCAAAGGGCAATGCAGAGAACTGATAATGAGAAGTACCAGCCCGAAATCGCAGGAATCTCCTGCAGCTGAGCCTGATAGGAATGTGAAGATAGGCCTCTTTGAGATCCAGAGTTACCATCCAGTGATCCTTGCCTAGCATAGGCAGAAGTTGCTGTAATGTTAGCATCTTGAACTTTGGAATGTCTAGGTATGTATTGAGAATGGACAAATCCAGAATTGGCCTCCAAGTGTTTCCTTTCTTTGGCACTAGGAATAGACGGGAATAAAACCCTAGGCCTACTTCTGACGGAGGTACCACCTGGATTGCTCCCATCTGTAAAAGCAAGGAAATTTGTTCCTGAGCCTCCAGCCTTTGCTGAGGAGGTACATCTGGCATGCCTTTGAAAGGAGGAAAAGTGTGAAAATAAAACTTGTAGCCTTGATTTATTATTTCCAACACCCATTTGTCCTGGGTGACCAAATGCCAATTTTGTTTGAAAAGTGCCAACTTTCCTCCTAGAGGAGCTGCCAGAAAAGAAGGATCTGGCAGCTGAAGGTACAGGTCATTGGGTCTGTTTACGAAAAGGCTGACCCCTGCCCTCACCAGAAGATTGTGCCGGAGAACTCCAAGTCCTAGGTCTGAAAGAACCCTGAGCGTGAGCCCTGCCCCTACCACATCTAGACCTGCCCTTAGACTGAAAATCTGAAGAAGGGTAGGACCATCCTCTTGCAGGCCAATTCCTGCTAAACTTAGGGGGCTGCACTTGCAAAAAATCCTTAACCGTCTGCATAGACTTAGCTTTATCTTCCATCTTTTTCAAAACTGACTCCACAGGGGAACCAAAAAGAACTTCAGATTGAAGAGGAGCATCCAAAATCCGAGCTTTAACATGCTCTGACAAATTTTAATCCTTAAGCCAGGCATGTCTACGAATAACTGAACCAGTAGCAGCCACCCTGGATGAAGCCTGAAGAGCATCGAAGCCACACTGCAAGGAATGTTTACCAACTTGATCTGAAGCATGAACCAAGTCCTGCAATTCCTTACACTCTATACCCTCAGATAAAGCATCCACCTTAGATTTCAATTGACCTAACAGAAAGTTCTGATACTTCAGCATATGAAATTGGCAATTTAGAGCCCTCATAGCTAACGTAGAAGAGGTGTACACTTTCCCCCCACCTATCCAATGCTCTAGAATCTTTATCCAAGGGAACTGGATTCTTAACCACAGAAGCCCTGACACCCTTCGGCCCTTGAATAACAGTTTCCGGGTCAGCTCTAGGACTCTTATACAAATATTTGTGTGCCTCTGGAACTCTGTAATACCTGTCTGGCTTGACAGGGGCAGGGGTAAAGAATCAGGATTAAGTGAAGCTTCAGAAAAACATCCTGAACAACATCTAAAACAGGGGAATAGCCAAAGGCCTATGTTGTGGCAAAAACAAAATTCCTAAGCCTCTTCGAGAGTCTGAAAAATCCTGACCTTCCCACTTGAAATGCTCCCTCATGGAATGCAAAGTTTCAGAAAAGGAAAAATCCTCTGGAGGTGAAGCAGAAGGACAGGAATCCTCTGCATCCGAATCTGAATAGGGAGGAAATTCCTGAATATCCTCAGCTGAGGACTCAGAGAAATCTGAGGAATGCTCCATTCCCTCTAAATCTGTCTCCACCCTAGGCCTCTTCTCTGGAGGGCATAGAACCCCTGATCAAAGTAATCAAATCCTCTGCCATTTTCAACATATGTTTTTAGGAACAGAACCTGGAGAACTAGAGCTATGGCCACCAGTAAGACTAGGTTTAGCCTTAGCAGGGCCTTTAGTCACTGAAGTAGAAGGCCTAATAACCTTTGTAGAGATGGAACTACAAATTCTTGAGAAGCACACTCGGCCTGGCCTAACTCCTGAGAGGCCAACTCCTGCAAAAGTAAAGGTTCCCCCTGGGATTCAGCCGAGACCTCAGCTGGATCCACAGATTCAACCGTGATTCCATAGAACCGGCGTCCGCAACAGGCGACTCATCCGGTTTAGACCTTAAAGATTTATCTTTTCGCTTTTATGTAGCGGCCGGAGGATCCGGCGGCATGTTGTAGTTACACGCTTACGAAAACAAGCCTAGCACAGTCTAATCTACGTTTAATGGTGCGCTTATTAAATCTAGCGCAAAAGCGACACCCGACTACGTCGTGCTCAGGCCCCAAGCAAGGAATACAGAGAGAATGATAGTCCCTATGAGGTATCTGTTTCCCACAAGAAATACAATTATTAACTTTTTCTGACATCCAGATTAACTGAGGCAAGAAAAGACAAAAATATTCCCCAACGGGGTACTTAGCCCAACTTGGTCTTCGGTCTGAAACTCGAAATTTGAAAATTTCAGAATGCCGAACGGCACTTGCAAATGCTGCTTCTGCTTCAGACCACGCGGCAAGAAAGACTAAGGAAATGGCGTCGGTCATGCGCTTAAGTACTACTACGTACTGACGTCAGCTCCGGGCGACCATGACCGACGCCAGCCTAACTCTTTGGTATTCGGGCCGACCGAGGACAGCGGACTACCCACAGGTTATGACTGCAGCAATGTGAGACGAAGAACATCACCACAGTCATGTGGTACATAAACAAACAGGGGGGAACTCATTCATACCCCCTGTGCAGGCAAGCTATGACGCTGTGGAACACAGCACTAGAATTACAAATTCAACTACAGGCACAATTCCTGCCAGGGAAGGAAAAAACACTGGCAGACAACTTAAGCAGAAATATAACAGACCCACACGAATGGAAGTTGCATCCTCAAGTCTTCTCAAAGATAACTCAGGCATGGGGACAGCCAGACATAGATCTATTTGCTACCCACAGAAATTACCAGTTGGAGAAATTCTGTTCAAGGACCTATCATCCACAGGCCTGGAAAGTGGACGCACTCTCTTTCAATTGGACAACATTGACAGTCTATGCCTTCCCACCTCTACCTCTACTGAACCAAGAATCCAACACAAACTAAATAAAAGGTATATCCAGAAGCACAAAAGCAATCAAGCGGACAATCGATGAAAAATAATAAAATAAATAAAATTTATTTAGTGAGCGCTTTCGGCTGTGTGAATCCAGCCTTCATCAGACAAATTCAACTACATAATGCAACTTTTTATATAAGGTGTGCTTAAGAAAACAATTAATCAATTAAGATGTAAAAACCTCCAAAACGGCCAGAAATACTACCTACCATATGTAAATTGTCCCTTTACATACACTGATATATATCAAATTAATTTATTTTGTTTATACATAATAGTATACTTCCTATGTGAAATATATATGACACTATACCTATAACTTAATTTAAAAATACATATAAAAATATTATTGTATAAAATATTGATGTACAATTAATAATGATAATAATGAATAACTAGAAATTATGCTGAATTCAACAAGCCCATTATCTATTTATACCCTTTAATTTTAAAATACTGGTGATTGAAATGGAGTCAATGAGGCCAGGGATTTGGGTGGCATTTAGGTATACTTGCCACCAATATTCCTTAGACTCTAAAATGATTTTCCAGGGACCTTTTCTAGGTGATAGTGCAATTTGTTCCAGTATAATGAACTTGAATTTATGCCCAGGGTGTAGTAATATATGTCTATATAGACATTTTTATGCGATTGTCTATTTATGTCATACTTATGCTCGTAGATACGTTGCTTTAATTTACGTTCAGTTTTCCCTATATAATAGGCCGAACAACATGAACAAATTGTAGCGTATACTACCCCCGAGGTATTGCAATTGTAGTTACCTTTTATTTTGATCAGAATACCATTAATAATTATTTCCTCAATTTCCAAGATATCTGAACAGTAACTACACATATTACACTTTTTCATTTTACCTATTGTATTATTTACCCCACTGGGTACTGTGTTACACCAATCCTTTAAATTTTTATCTCTTTTATATACTATAGTTGGTTGCACGCCCAATAATGTCGCTAAGTCTGAATCCCTCTTAATGATATTCCAATTTTTCATCACCAGATTTTTGACATGCTCAGAATCTTGTGTGAAAGTAGTAATGAAAACAACATTTCCATTATTAACATGATTTGTGTTATTCCCATTAATAAACTGATCTTGTATATTCAATAATGGCATCTGTTGCTCTGAACCCTGCTGTTCTACTTGCTGCATGATGAAATTGTTCTCTTAATAGTGGTGTATAAAAAACATTTCTCCTTTTGTTCAAAACTTCATTAAATATGGCTTCAATGAATTACTTAGGATATCTCCTATTTGAAAACATACTCATAATAAAGGTGCATTCATCAATAAATTCATCAAATTGTGAAACCATGCGCGCTGCTCGTACCATCTGTCCTTTTATGACTGCCTTTTTTACATGCTGTGGATGATTACTACTGAAATGTAAAAATTTATTTGAATATGTTTTTTTACGAAATATGTTAGCTTTAAATTGATTATGTATTGTATCTTTAGAAAGTAAAATGTCCAAATATGAAATAGAATCTATCCCTATTTGATGAGTGAACTTCAAAAATTCAGTGGTGACATTGATATATGAAATAAACTGATCAATCTGCTCCAATGGCCCATTCCAAATGAAGAACAGATCGTCCAAACCCCTACTGTATAAATTAATATACTGCATGAATTCCGAATGAAATATGAATTTGTGCTCCCACATTGCCATGATTACATTGGCATACAATGTACCTATGGGAGAGCCCATTGCAACTCCCTTAATTTGTTTAAAATAATGCCCATCATGGTAAATATAGTTGTTTGTCAATACCAACTCCAACAAATCTGTTAATGCATTCAATTCATCTTGGGGTATTGGAATAATGTTTTATTTAGTTTGTGTTGGATTCTTGGTTTAGTTTCAGTATGGCTTCTGGTAGCACGCAAGATGTGGACATGATGGTTACGAGGGCAGAATTTAATGCTTTACATGAATCAGTATTGAGTCTCACGCAACTTATTCAACAAATGTCGGGAAATAATGCTGTTAGATTACCAGATCTCAGGAACAACAGACTGGATACTTCAAACAGCATGGACAGTATACCACCTGGTCAGTTGCATCAACAAGATCGGGATAACGTGTTTAATAATGATACTCTAGATAATGGCATGAAACTGCAGCATTGGTTAAATCAATCTGGAAACCTAAGGAATAATGATCATATTACTGATTTTCAAACAATGTTAGATGAATTTCACGATACGGCATGGCAGTATCGAAAATTGTTGCATGAAAATACTTATTTCAATGAATGCATTAAAAGGCATCAAGTGCCGAAAGGTCTAAGATACTGGAAATATCCAACTTGGCTTAAAGAAAATACTGCCTTACACAAAGAACTGCTACAATTGTTCGATCGGCAGGGGTGCGAGCTTCTGCAAGTATTAATTAAACACAACATTTCACAAATGGATGATTTAAATACCGAAATTCAAGCATTAGATCTTAAAATAAAGCAACAATCAGCATTCACAGCTTGCCAAAACCAATATTTGGAAGTATTTAATGATATAGACAATCACAGTAAGATCGTGACTGAAAGGAAAGCCCATAAATTAGAAAGGGATAGAGTGGACTATTCCAGAGGACAAGCCTATCCCAAACCAGCGAGAGGGCAATGGCGCAATGACGAAACAAACATTTCTTCTGCACAGGTGGAAAACAATGGCGTACAAGCGCAACAACAAGAAAACGCCAACAATCAACACTCCCCTTTAGAATATGGCAGTCTCCGTCACTCGGAGCGTCTTCGAAACAAGGGGACATACAAGCCAAGGGTCAGCAATACGCGTACCTGGAGGAGGCAGAGGACGACTTCGAAGATCAACTACAATTAGAGGCAGCAAGTTCGGATAGTTCCTTATTCAAGGACAATAAATATCAATTAATTTCCAATACTACAGGTGACTATCATTTTTATAATTACAGTCAGGTTGCCCTTACTACTGCACATGCGGACATTTTTAGTAAAGGTTTAACATTCGTACCAAGGAGAAGGGCAAGGATAACAGACTTAGTTACGGAATTAAAATTATTCACGAGAAAAATGAATTTAAAAACAATATTCAAACAAGCATCTAATATAACAAACAATGTTTTGCATGTACCGAGTGTATGTTCAATCCTCCCCTCCATCGAAGAATTAAGTTGTTTGAAGAAGTTTGTGAGCTCGATTTTAGATATCAGTTACAACAGAATGCTTATGGAGCTCACAGTAATTTCACTAAATATCAGCGTGGTGTTCTAAATGAAATAAAAATGGTAGGAGAGATTCGTATTATGCAGCCTGATAAGGGGGGCGGGTTGGTTATGATGGATGCTATAGATTACAACCAGCAGTTAACCAACATACTATATGATGATACATATATAGAAGTTTCAGTAAATGAAATTAACATTTCTTATGGTAAAATCGACTATCTATTGGATGACATGTTATGGCAGGAACAAATAACAAATGAAGCATATAAATACATGCAAGTGAAAAATCCCATAATACCTATGATATTTGGCGTACCAAAATTGCATAAGGATCTACAGGATCCGCCACTACGTCCAATTGTAGATGCTGGTGGATCAAAGACTTATTTTATAGCCAAATATGTAGATTTAAAGCTAAAAGACAAGTTAAAAAGCTTAAATTACATCTGTCGTGATTCTTGGGATTTTCTCACAAAGATAAATAATTTGAATATTAATAATGTACAACATGTTGTTTTCATTACGGTGGATGTAAAGGATTTATTCACCTGCATACCACAGCAGTTAGGATTAAGTTGGTTCGCTGATTTCTTTGTAAACATTATTCCAACACCCCAAGATGAATTGAATGCATTAACAGATTTGTTGGAGTTGGTATTGACAAACAACTATATTTACCATGATGGGCATTATTTTAAACAAATTAAGGGAGTTGCAATGGGCTCTCCCATAGGTACATTGTATGCCAATGTAATCATGGCAATGTGGGAGCACAAATTCATATTTCATTCGGAATTCATGCAGTATATTAATTTACACAGTAGGTTTTTGGATGACCTGTTCTTCATTTGGAATGGGCCATTGGAGCAGATTGATCAGTTTATTTCATATATCAATGTCACCACTGAATTTTTGAAGTTCACTCATCAAATAGGGATAGATTCTATTTCATATTTGGACATTTTACTTTCTAAAGATACAATACATAATCAATTTAAATCTAGCATATTTCGTAAAAAAACATATTCAAATAATTTTTTACATTTCAGTAGTAATCATCTACAGCATGTAAAAAAGGCAGTCATAAAAGGACAGATGCAGAGCAGCATGGTTTCACAATTTGATGAATTTATTGATGAATGCACCTTTATTATGAGTATGTTTTCAAATAGGAGATATCCTAAGCAATTCATTGAAGCCATATTTAATGAAGTTTTGAACAAAAGGAGAAATGTTTTTTATACACCACTATTAAGAGAACAATTTCATCATGCAGCAAGTAGAACAGCAGGGTTCAGAGCAACAGATGCCATTATTGAATATACAAGATCAGTTTATTAATGGGAATAACACAAATCATGTTAATAATGGAAATGTTGTTTTCATTACTACTTTCACACAAGATTCTGAGCATGTCAAAAATCTGGTGATGAAAAATTGGAATATCATTAAGAGGGATTCAGACTTAGCAACATTATTGGGCGTACAACCAACTATAGTATATAAAAGAGATAAAAATTTAAAGGATTGGTATAACACAGTACCCAGTGGGGTAAATAATACAATAGGTAAAATGAAAAAGTGTAATATGTGTAGTTACTGTTCAGATATCTTGGAAATTGAGGAAATAATTATTAATGGTATTCTGATCAAAATAAAAGGTAACTACAATTGCAATACCTCGGGGGTAGTATACGCTGCAATTTGTTCATGTTGTTCGGCCTATTATATAGGGAAAACTGAACGTAAATTAAAGCAACGTATCTACGAGCATAAGTATGACATAAATAGACAATCGCATAAAAATGTCTATATAGACATATATTACTACACCCTGGGCATAAATTCAAGTTCATTATACTGGAACAAATTGCACTATCACCTAGAAAAGGTCCCTGGAAAATCATTTTAGAGTCTAAGGAATATTGGTGGCAAGTATACCTAAATGCCACCCAAATCCCTGACCTCAAAGACTCCATTTCAATCACCAGTATTTTAAAATTAAAGGGTATAAATAGATAATGGGCTTGTTGAATTCAGCATAATTTCTAGTTATTCATTATTATCATTATTAATTGTACATCAATATTTTATACAATAATATTTTTATATGTATTTTTAAATTAAATTATAGCTATAGCGTCATATATATTTCACATAGGAAGTATACTATTATGTATAAACAAAATAAATTAATTTGATATATATCAGTGTATGTAAAGGGACAATTTATATATGGTCGGTAGTATTTCTGGCCGTTTTGGCGGTTTTTACATTTTAATTGATTAATTGTTTTCTTAAGCACACCTTATATAAAAAGTTGCATTATGTAGTTGAATTTGTCTGATGAAGGCTGGATTCACACAGCCGAAAGTGCTCACTAAATAAATTTTATTTATTTTATTATTTTTCATCGATTGTCCGCTTGATTGCTTTTGTGCTTCTGGATATACCTTTTATCTACCTCTACTGACCAAAGTTCTATTAAAAACCAGAGCAGAGAGGCCACAAATGATTCTCATTGCTCCAGACTGGCCACGACAACACTGGTATCCCCTCCTAAAGAGCCTGTCACACTCACCACCATGGATCCTACCTCTAGTTCCTCTTCTGTTGTCCCAGCACAACTACAAAACCCTTCACAGCCAGCTCAAAACCTTAAATCTAGCTGCATGGAGAATACCTTAATTTCCCAACAGACTCTCCTCTCCAAGGAGGTGCAGAATGTTATCTTGGAGGCCAGGAGACCCTCTACTAGAAAAACCTACTCCGCCAAATGGAAACGATTTTGTTCCTGGAATCAAGAAAAGGGCCAGAATCCTTGGGTAATAAATATACCTCAAATTTTACAGTGCCTAGCTGAGATGTTAAACAGTGGCCTTTCCTTCTCCTCCATCAAGATCCACGCATCAGCCATTTCCGCACAATACAATACAGATCCTCCTTTATTCTCACATCCTCTATTAAGGCAGTTCCCCAGAGGGGCAAAAAATATAAAACCCCCACGGAAACCACTAGCCCCAGCTTGGGACCTCAACTTCGTATTGGAAAAGCTGACCCTGCCTCCTTTTGAGCCTGCTTCTTCAACAGAGCTACAATACTTGTCGTGGAAAACAGCCTTCCTTCTGTCTCTTACCTCAGCTTACAGGGTTTGGAAGCTACAGGCCCTCATGGCTGTGCAACCATTCATCATTTTCCATCAGGACAGGATTTCCTTACGAACCAACCCTACCTTCATGCAAAAGGTAGTATCCAGTGTAGCTCTGAATCAGACTATTCATTTACCTACCTTTTATCCAAATCCAGAAAACAAAGGAGAGAGGCTACTACATTCCTTGGACATTCACAGGCAACTTCGTTATTACTTGAACAGAACAAAGTCATTCAGGAAATCTGAGCAGCTCTTTGTGTCCTATGCTACAGGTGCTCAAGGAAAGGCTATTTCCAAACAGACTATTTCAAAATGGATAGCCCACTGCATATGCTTTTGTTATTCATTTAATGGAAAATCAGTGCCTGTATACATCAGATCCCACTCCACCAGGGCTACAGCTACCTCTGCAGCTTTCCTCAGGGGGGGTCCCTACCAAGGACAGTTTTAGAAGCAGCTACCTGGAGTTCAGTGCACACTTTCTCCAAGCACTACCACCTTCCACTATACTCAAAATCTAGAGCGGGCTTTGCCACAGCAGTACTGCAGGGCATCCTAGCCCCCTCCTAATTCTTCTTAGTACCTGCCACCCTTACTTAGCTTTGGGATTCTACCCAAGTGTGATGACTGCAGCTGTATGCACGATGAACATAGTACAGTTTTGTACCTACCATAAATGTATATGTTCGAGTGCTCATACAGCTGCAGTCCAGGTTACCCTCCCTCCTTCCCCTCTTAGGACAGGGCTTATGACAAACACCTTTAACATACAACCTCTTTGGGGTATTCCTTTATGGTGTATTTGCTTGCAACTACCGTTTTGATTTATCTATTTTGTATGTTTGCATAATATCATGCTTTGCCTTCCTTTCTGGGGGCACCTGACATCTGGGGCAAGAAAAACTGAAGAAAATGGCGTTGGCTGCCTCTTTTATACCTCTGCCGCACTGATGTCAGGGAAGAAGCGACGACAACCGACGCCGGACCTAGACTTTGGAATTCGGCCGACCGATGACCCGCCTTCGGCAGGATAACCCAAGTGTGATGACTGCAGCTGTATGAGCACTCGAACATCTACATTTATGGTAGGTACAAAACTGTACTATTCTGTTCTTTTAACCAAGCATGCCTCCTAATGACAGAACCTGAAACAGCGGCCCTGCAGGAGGCCTCCAAAGAATCAAAACCACATTGTAAAGTATGCTTTCCAACTTGTTCAGCTGCATGCAATAAATCCTGCATTTCTTTATTTTCTGCACATTCAGAATTTGTCAACATAGGTTCATAGGTTGGTACTAGGCTATCAGCCCTAGGGCCTATACAAGCCTAGCCATAACAATTCCCTGGCTATTTCTTCCCACATAATTTACTTTCCTGGACCCCTGTCTAGCAGGGCGACTGACGTGATCCCTGGGGTGAATTTCCTTTCTCCCATCCAATCGTCAAGGTTCCTCTTGAAGAGGTCCAAAGAGGCACTCTGCTTTACATGTATGGGCAATCTATTCCAGAGTCTGGGGAGTCTCTGGGTCAGGAACCTATCCCTCCAGCATGTTTTGTTTATTGTGATGACAAGGTTTAGATCCCTGGATCGTGTAGCTCTGAGGGATTGGGATTTCTTTAAGTGTAGCATGTCCAACAGCTCTGGGTTTGACATGGCCTTGTATGTTAAGCAGAGATCGCCTCTGAGTAGACGATATGCGACAGAGTATAGCTGGAGTTTTTTAAGGCGGTCAGCGTAGGGCATCTGCTTTAGGCCTGTGATTCTTTTAGTGAGGTATTTCTGAGGCCTTTCCAGTTGTTGCAGATGTCTTGAGAGGTACATACCAAATGGGGCGTTGCATTCTATAATGGGTCTAATGAGGGATAAGCACAATGGGACAATGACCTCCTTTTTTCTGGATGAAAAGCCCTTCGTGATGAGGTGTGCCACATAGAAGGATTTCCTGACTGTTGTGGCGATGTGGTTATCGAAGGTGAGACCACTGTCCACCTGTGTCCCTAAGTCTCTTATCACACTTTCTGTGTTTAGTGTACTGCCACCTATATGGTAATTCATAGATACATGTTTTTTTCCCAAAGGGGATAACAATACATTTCTTGGCATTGAGCTTGAGCCCATGACTCTGGCACCAAGCATCTGTTTCTGTAAGGCCCTTTTGTAGAGTATCCACATCATTTGGGGATTCAGTAATGGCTCCCAGTTTGCAGTCATCTGCAAACTTTGTTAGCCAGAGTCCCTTAGTGTTGACCTGTACTTCAGAGAAGTAGATGCCAAACAAGAGGGCCCCAGGACTGAACCCTGAGGTACTCCACTTGTCACTTGTCTGGAGCTGGATTTGGAGTCGGCTACTTTTACAGTGTGGGTTCTATCAGTAAGCCATTTAGCAACCCATTGGGTGACATAGGGATTAATGCCCAACTTAGTAAGTTTATCTATGATTCCAGAGTGGGGGATGGTGTCAAAGGCCTTGACAAGGTCTAGATAGGCTGTGTGGACCACCTTACCCTTGTCCATGGCTCTGGAGACTGATTCAAAGAAGTCAATCAGGTTCAGGAGACAAGATCGGCCCTTCACAAACCCAAACTGGGTGGGGTCCAGTGTCTGAAGGTTGCCAATGTCTTTGTTTATAAGTTCCATGATAATACGCTCCATGGCCTTGCAGATAAGGCTTGTCAGACTGATGGGATGGTAGTTTCCGGGATCCAAGGTGGATCCCCTTGTGGATTAGGATAACTGTAGCTCTGCCACTCAGTGGGCACGAAACCTGAGGTGAGGCTATGATTAAACATGACACTTAGGTGAGGTGCCAGTTCATATTGTAGTTCATGTAGTACACAGCCGGGATGTCATCTGGTCCCATGGATGCTGTATTCTTGGCTTTAGAGAGTGCGTTTTGTACCTGTGTGGCGTTATTACTGGAATTTGGCAATCTTCGGTATTGAGATGGGCCATTTAGGGGTGAGATGGGGTGAAGTTGGCACTGAATCGATCTGCCAGGATATTGGCAATATCCTTCGGATCAGTATATTTAATGCCATTCTGTTTTAGCTCAGAGCAGATCTGAGCATTGCCATTTAGATTCTTGGCATAGTTATAGAATGCTTTGTGGTTGTCTTTGGAATCTTTGGCAATTTTATTTTCGTAACTAGCTTTGGAGGATTTTATGAGGCATCTCAGTTTCTTACTGAGGCTAGCAAGGAGTTTTGCATCCTGGGATTTTCCTCTTTTCTGCAAAAGTTTCTTCCTTTTGTTGTAAAGTTTGTTTATGGCAGGGGACCACCAGATTGGCTTCCTTTTTTTTGATGAGAGCATTTTGGTTCTATTTGGGATGGCACGATTCATGCATGAGTGGATGTGCTCGTACAGTGCCTTAGTGTATGATTCAGCAGTTGAACTTTCAGTTCCCGTCTGCATGGGTGTCATGAAGTTTGTCACTTCTGACTTGAGTAGCATGAAGTTGGCTTTGGAGAAGTTTTTTATGGTGGTTTCTTTACTGGGGGGTGGGGGTGGGATGTCGATGTTAAGGGTGATTAGCTTATGGTCAGACCTGACTAACGAGGGGGTGACCATAGATATGGAGCATTGATTTCCCATGTTGATAATCACCAGGTCTAGGATATTGGAGCCCCTGGTGGGACTATGGATTAGTCGATCCAGGGCGTTGGAATTTATGAATTCCAAGAACCGTTGCGCAAAGGTATTGGGACATGAGTAGTTTTCCCAGTTAATGGCAGGGTAGTTAAAATCACCCAGTATTAGGGTGTTTGGTTCTATCTTAATATTTTCCAGTATGTTTTTCTGTTTAAGCAGTGACATAAGGTATTGCTGATATTTAAGCATATGAAACTGACAATTTAAAGCCCTTACAGCCAAGGTAGCAGAAGTGTAAATCATTTTTCCACATCTGTCTAATGCCCTAGAATCTCTGTCAGAGGGGGTAGGGTTTTTTGCAGTGGAAGCCTTGACCCCCTTGGGACCCTGAGAGATAGTCTCTGGGTCAGCAGCAGGGTTTTTAAAAATAAATTTGTGGAAGTCTGGAACTCTGTAGCATCTGCCTGGCTTAACAGGAGCTGGAGGTCAGGAGTCAGACTGGACTCTGAAAATACATCATCTACAATGTCTAGCACAGGTGGGATAGCAAGGGACCTGTGCTGTGGCAGTAAAAGAAAGTCTCTGAGCCTTTTCGTAGATTCTGAATAATCTTGGCTCTCCCAGTGGAAATGCACCCTCATGGCATGCAGTGTTTCCCCAAGAAAATAATCCTCAAGAGGAGAAGCTGAGGGGATAGATTCTTCAGCATCAGAATCCTCATAAGGAGGAAGAGAGTGTTCCTGATCAGAAGAAGAATTAGATGAAAAGGAAACCTGATCTGAAGATTCATATTCTATCTCTTGCCTAGGCCTCTTGTCAGGAGGGGGATGAGAACCCCTGATCAAAGTAATCAGTTCTTCGGCCATTTTGAGCATCTGTTTTTTAGGCATGGAGGCCTGTCCATGGGCCTGTTGTACTTGTTTCGTCTTTGCCTTTGAAGCTGAAGTCGTTTTAACATATAATTGTGTAGGTCTGAAAACGCCCTCAGAAGCCGATGCCTGCTCAGCGGCTCTAGATCCATCTGAGGGAATGATTTCGAAAGGTCCAATACCCTGAGTTTCTGTAGGCCTGGTTGACTCCATGTGGGAGTCAGTATCGGCCTGCGGCTCTAAAGTAGCAGTCATCAGGCGCGACGAAAGCGCCTAACTGAGAACCGGCGACTGGCCTAGAAGAAGCCTTGTCATCTGTTTTGGAACTCGGATGCCTGTCCTTTTCTTTTTCTTTGCATTTTTTATAAACTCCGGTAGTCGGCTGTTCCAACGGCATTATATAATTAAATCTTCCGCCAAAGTAATGAAATGCAAAATTGTACTGACGCTTAATAGTGCGTTGGTTAAATCTAGCACAAAACTGACAACTAGCAACATCGTGGTGAGGGCCTATGCAAGGAATGCAGTAAGAATGAAAATCCTTATGAGGTATTTGCTTCCCACAAGAAATACAACTATTAACTTTTTCTGACATCGGTCTGGAGCAAGGAAAAAGTTTCCCCAATGGGGTACTTGGCTTTTAATGAAGACTTCGGATCTGAAATTCGAACTTGAAAATCTCAGGAGTCGGCCGACCGTCACTTGCAAACTGCTTTTGCTTCAGGCACTGCGCAGCAAGAAAGACTGAAGAAAAAGGCGTCGGCTGCATCTTTTATACCCCGGCGCACTGACGTCAGGGAGGAAGCGACAGCAACTGACGCCGGACCTAGACTTTGGAATTCAGGCCGACTGCGAGTAGGAAAAATGAAAAAAAAAAAAAGAGAGAGAGAACCAGAAAAAAAAAAATATATATATATATGTATGATGATGGAAACAAAATATACTCTTAAATTTCAAATGATTTAAAATGGTATTTAAAACCAATTTGTAGAAAATAAATAAATAAATAAATAAATAAAATAAAATAACAATTAATCATGTAAACAATGTGGCAATTTTTTAAGTTCCAGTGCACTTTTAATTGAACAGTAGTAGTTTAGTCCAGGCTTTCTAAAAGAGTTCAGCTTTAATTGCCACGTGAGTTCCTGTTTCTCCAGAATATTCGGGATGTCTCCTTCAAGATCACACATGTCTATGTGATCCAAGATCTGGAACTTAAAATCTGTGTGTCTTTTATGAAGAGAAAGGTGTTTGGCTAGTGCATTATTTTTACATCCAGAGCGGATTTCTGACAGATGACATGAAATCCTTTGCTTGAGTTTATTTACAGTCTTGCCCACATAGAATGCATCACATTCATTGCACTGTGCCCTGTAAATTACTTTTTTAGTGTTACAGTCACCCCCTGCACTGGTTTTAATGATCTTCTTTAAATAAGGGCAATAAAAACTATCAACCTTGCTGTATAAATATACAAAATGTACAATTAGTTTCACATCTTTTAGTGCTTTTCTCACATGGTCTAGGTTTAAATTTATTTTTTTCTGGTTCTCTCTTTTTTCCACTTTATTCAAAATGATGGTAATAACAATACTAACTAATTATACAATTATATAGGTTTTTAGGGTTCTTGTACACAGACCTGAAGAAGTCTAGAAGGACGAAAGCAATCTTTGTTAACAATAGGTTATGAAAATAGAAACTGATTTTTACATGCAAAATGTATATGTGTATATTTATATATAATTTTTGATCGCAAAATGAACTAAGGTTGATATATTTCCAGCCATACGTGAAAAAACCAAGAAATGTGATTTTGTCTAAATAAATGCATTTGCACTTTGAAGTTTACATACGCTACTTGGATTTACTGCTATCCTGCACCTCTAGCTTTATCCAACCTACTTGCGGTTTGTCAGTTGCAGCATTTCTTGATATTTCCAGCCATGTAGTATATTGCCTAGTATAAAATCAAAGACTTAATAATTTGGTTAAATAAGATGTACCATTAGGGCTATATATTATTATGACAGCTACTAGGTAGGGCAGGACCAGCTCGAATGTCACACTGATGGGGGAAGGGATGTGAATTTAACATGTGTACCAATAACACTTACAGCACAATAAACCACTCCCATGCCTGATAAAAAGTATATATATATATATATATATATATATTTAGAAAGCTTGTGAGGAAATTATTACTCTATTTTTGTTTTATTGGATCGCTTGTCTGTGTACTTAATAAAGGATTTTCGACTGGAAACAGACTGCCTGCCTTGCTTGGATTACTTTCGAATACTTAGTAATGCTGCAGAATTATATATTTTCTATTACTACATTTTGACTTGACGAGTTTACGTTCGCTACTTCTACTACTATTGTCTGATCTGATTAATATACAGTGATTAACTAGAAATATATGGACTGAAAATCTTCCACACAGAGAAGTTTCTTACACCGTTTTATTTTTAGACCCACTACACTTTAGTGGGTTGTTTTGAGACTTTGGGGATACCACGGAGATTACTTGTTTTTTTGAAAGCAAGAATCAACATTCATCATCTTCTGTACCACTCACCATCCAACAAAACCATTGTTGAAAAGGCATGCACATTTATACAGTTTTGCAGGGGGCAAGCACCCACCTTGCACCCTACACACCCCGTTATATATTCTAACTCTGAGATTGCACTACAGTGAGGAAAAGGGTAATTGTCCCGATCCCCACTGTAGTGCGATCCAACTGAAATAAGTGATATTCAAAACTGCGAACACAAGCTACATGTTGACGTTTTGTAATCGACAGGATTTTGGATCACATTTTTGCTTTTTTTCATCTTTATGCTTCACCTTATGAACGGCGGCAAGGTGTGTTTTATTACTTTGACAGTAAACTATTTAAATAATCACTTAGCAACCAGGAACATTCTAATAACATCACTCACTGTTCAGTTAATTCTCCACAGTACTTTAGAATGTCCCTCTCAAACATGCACAATTAGAAATGCATCAAAACACTGACAGATTATTTAAACATTATGTATAAACAGGGAAATACTCAACATTTTCAACCTTATTTACATTTTCACAATTAGATATGTTGGTATACAATACAAGTTAACCCAGAATATACACAAATCTCCTGCCAGACATGCTAACACAGATGACAAGTGTTTTCAGTTTCTTCACAGAAGTATTGACTTAGGTTGGATTCTGAAGCCACCTTAGGTAGGAGGGAGGGATGTGTACATAAAGAAATGCTGCCCTTAATAATAATCCTATTTATTAACCAGATAGGCCTATAGGACAGACAGTCCTTTTTCAGGGAAGACCTGGAACAACGTCTGGTTAAGTGACATACTCAGAGTCATACGGGAGGCAAATGAGGGCTAAGGGAATCAAACTGTAGTGCTGGAACTACAGCTCACAACTTTATTCTCCACCCTAACTTCAGATGGAGCAGTTTTCCCTAATGGAAAACCAAATAAAGAGGTTTGCAGGGCAGGATTTCAAACTCTAAAATTCTGGCTGAAGTGATAGCTACAAGTAAAAGTGTTGTCCAATATAAAAACTTGAGGTCTGCACACCAGGTTGGTTATAAAGGAGGTGGGTTTAGTTTCTCCAATATGAAGTTGATGTCCGATGTTGGAGTGGACTCCTAAACTGGAGGCTGGAGGAGAGACATAACCTTTAAGAATGCCTTGCATACTTTTTGTTAGGCTAATTATTGGCAGCTGAATGGATGTTAGAGGAATGGTTTTAAAAGGAGGCTGGGTTCCCATGATGGAGTGGGATTCTATACAGAAGGATGGATTAGAGAAGTACCCTTTAAGAATGCCTTGCATTCTCTTTGAGAATGCTGGTAGCTGAATGGAAGTTACAGGCAGCTGTTAAGTATACTTTTATGGTAGAGAAGCTGGCCCCTACATTTTATTATTCTTTTTTATTTTATAAGCCTACTAGGTGGGTGTCTTCTTTTCACAAGAGAACCAAGGTGGTATTCATACTGACTATAGGAACTATAGGAACTATAGGACTATAGGAAATCTGGACAAGAATACCAGGAAACACCCCCTACTGTTTTCTGGATAAGTGTCATGGGATGTTTTACATCCACCTGAGCTACCATCAACTCATGCAAATGAGATCTTTGTTTAGCATCTCATCCTGCATCAAAAAGAGATGAGAAATGAATGCATTAGGGCCAAACACGATCTAATCCTTGCTGAACAGCCCATAAGGATTTTTTTCCATTTGCCTTTGTATAATTTCAGGACAGACACGTTTTGGGAAGGTGTGAGAATCAGGACAACCCACCAAGGGTATGCTGGCAATTAGTACAGGAGAAAGCATACTGTTAGATGTAGGGATGTGATGTCTGGGCTGCCAGATGGAGGTGAATGGAGATCTGGGAGAGGATCTAGAAGCAGCAGCATCTGCCTGAGGCATAGCCACAGCACAGGAAACCAAAGTTGCTGAGGGTAGAATGAGGTTATTAGGATGACTACTGCTGCTGCTCTGCACAACTTGGCTTTCTGGATGAATTTCAGTGAAAGCAGGGAAATGCATAAAGAAGATCCAAAGACCACTAACGGACAAGATAATCTCTCAGAGTCTGCTCCTGTGGTGTGGTTGGAGGTATAAATACGTCACAACAAGGCTTTCCTCAGTGATGGGATAAATACCTTACTACTTGTGTACTGAGGCTTCTTTCTCACTCCTTTCCAGTTTCTTCCTCTCTTTAGGTTTAAAAAGTGAGGACTCAAAAAGATTTTCATGAAGGGTGCCCTTAAGTTCTCCTCAAAGTCACAGTGCCTAACTCAACCACAGCAACACATCAGTAATGCCCATACCAGTATCTCTATCCATTCCATCAGCTGCACTATGCAACAAGGGCATGAGGAGATCAGAGACATTAAGTACAATGGAAACCTTTGTCTAGGACTGCCTTTGAGTCATGCTGGAAACTGTAATATGCATCAGAAAAGTGAAAGCACACATGACAAAAGTAATGGATAAAAAAGCACACTTCCCCATTTTATCCACTGCCCTGGAATCCTCATCAGCAGATGGGCAGCCAGGCTCCTGTCTGAGGGCTCTGCCTCTCTCTTTCTTGGTAGCAGCACTACCACTATTGAGTCAGCAATGGGACCTGTGCTCTGAAATAGTCTATTCTTAGGCGGGCATAATATCTTGTTAGGCTTCCTTGGGATGAGCTCAGCCATGCTGAATTCTCACCAAGCCCTTACCATCACCAGGTGGATCATCTGGTCAAGTGAGGAGCCACCCAAGATGCAGAAGGAGCAGCTCAAAAACTCCCCATCGGAGTTTTCACAATGGGAGGGTATCTATGGGCCAGGTACTGACACATCCATCCACAACTCCTTTTTCCTATTTTTGCCCATGGGTTTGGGGTGTCACTTTAACACTGACAATCATCTGGAGACTTTCTGCCTCATTAATTTCAAAATGTTCCCAAATTTGGGTCATCCACAGGGGATTGGGTAGATCCCTCTCCCCTCATTTGGGTCTGAATCCCGGGTAAATTACTACAATAGGGAGTCAACATGCTTCCTCTTGCACTTCCTCTTCCAAGGTACCTCAGGATGGGGTTGTCAAAGTGGCAAAAGGATGGGTCTGACCCCAAAGGGTAAATATTTCTAAAGCTCTTTGAAACTCTCTGATGGGATGCTCATTATTCTTCCCAAACTATGAATTATTGGGTGTCGTGGACGGAGCTGAAGATGGTGGTATAGCTGTTTGGTCCTGATTTTTAGACAAAGTTGCTAATCTCTCTTGAACATAGAACTTTGAAGAAATGCATATAGATCCTGATGTAGCTGGTACCAAAGCCAACCTCAGTACTAAAGAAGTCCATATCAATGATGGCCCAGCACTAAGGGACATCTGCCCTGAGGTTCCTCCTGGATCCAAAGATGGCGTCTGCACTGAAAGGTCAAATGCTGAACTGTCAAAGAAGGTAAACAGTCCTGATGGGATTGGGGCTGACTCCATCAAACAATGGACATCAACCTCTCTGGCATAGTTCTCATCATTGAAGGGGCTGGGGTTGACAGCAATGGGAGTTGGTGCCAAAGTGTTACACCTTCTTGACACAGACCACACAGGTGCTGCAGCTGGCTCCAAAACTCATGGTGTTAGAAATGGCCCTAGGGAAGGACCAAAGAAGAAGATAGTTAAGGTTCTGACTGGTCTGCCGCAGAGATAATGGAGGGAAGAGCATGACCACCATCTCAATCTGAGTTTTTACAAAGGCCTTCATCGCGTGCTTCAAATCTTACTGCATTGAAATAATCTTGACAGACCTTATCAAATTAAAAAACACAGCTCAAGACAGCCCAGATTCTATACATCTTGACAGTTTTTTCCCTGAAGAAAAACTCCCTACTCTTTTTCTCAGAGACAGGGATGGGAATAGTAATCACTTAAGATAGCTGGGCTCCCTGAGGGAAGGGCTATATAGGAAGCCTGGGGAATATATCCATGTTGTAGGTTCAGACGAAGTTGGGCAGACAATGATACAGTCGAGGCGACTGGCTGTTGCTCTGACCTTGGATGTTAGGGGGAGGATGACTGACTACCCTTTGCTGCTCCATTCTTCATTTATTCTTTTTCTTTGTTCTCTTTCCTTGTGTCTTCTGGGAGGAGAAGACTTTTCAATACAAGTTTGTTTCTTCTTTCCTGACAAGTTTTTCTGCTGAAGGACGTGCAGATTTCATAAAGCTTCATCAAGTGATTCAGATCCAAGCACACGATGTATACATTGTGGGTGTCCTGAGGCAGGATACGGTACCCACATCACCTCATTTTCTAAATCCTGAGGCCGCATCCATTTGTCAGGTTAGGAAAGCATTAACAACAGCTATTCAAAATCACTCTAGCAAAGAAACCACCAATAGGGATAAGAATTAATTTAACTGCTGTATCCTGTTTTTTTTTTAATATAGATACATACCAAAGGCTCAAACTCAGGAAATGGGGAAGTTAGGGACTGAAAAGAGAAGAGTGAAGACATTTGAGAAACAACTCTTCAATCTACAAGGAAAAAAAGAACAATTTACCAACAATAAAAAAATAAGTTATTTAGAAAGAAGCTGAAAAAATCCACTTTTCTGCTCAAGCCATGAAAGATCAAGTGCAACAGGAATGCAAGCAAACAAGGCATTAGATAAACAAGGAACAGCACTGATTCATAGGAAATTGGCAAAAGTAGCTTGAGCTTTGTAAATAGTGCTGTTTGCCAAACTGGTACTTAGAGGTGACCAGTCCCATCAGTGAAGTGGACAGACTGGATAATCCAAGATTAGAAGATTCTACTCAAAAAAACACTCCTCTATCTGATCACTTGGTTGAACCTGATACATGAACATTATGAGCCAATGTCATGTTTAGCCCTTAACAGATTACACAGAAACTTACAAACTAACAACCCCAGAGTGACCAAATCACATGTATATATTAAAGCTAACTTAACTGTACTACTTTTAAAGGTAAATCCTAGTTATCCAGCCACAAAGAACTAAAGACAAGACAAAGATATTTCTCTATTATGATGTAGACTTTGAAGTGAAAGCAACATGGCATGTTCCCAGTCAAATAACTGCTATGAACCATCATTTTCGTGTGTCAGTTGGCAAATTTCCTTCAAGTATAATCTTCTGCAACAACTTTCACAGAAAAAAAGTCTCTTACGTACATCATTAAGGACAGGGCTGGGAGGACAAGACAGAAACTCAACAAATTCCTGAATAGCAATATTTTTCAGAAACAAATTAAGCGAAGGAGCAAAAGGATACTATATAATCCAGACTGAATGGAGAAGGACAACATGATGTTTTCAACTAAGTGTGATGAATGCATGGTCAGCTGTCCTGGGTAGATATACGAGATCAATAATGATGAAATAATCCAATACAGAATGGGACAGAAGTAAGACAATACCTGCTGTGTACAGATAGATGGAAAAAAATGACACTCTGACAAACTAAGATCGCTAGTGCTTCTAAGAGGTAGGGAGATCAGAAGACTGGTGGATTGAAAACTCCTCACCAAATCAAGCAAACTCGACAACAAATTCTGTGATGTTTTGTTAAACGCTAAATCCGTGGTTCTGTCAGGAAGCAATCTAATGTTGGACTATTATAATAAGTAACTTATAACCAAAGTTTGATGAATTAGGTTTTGCTTCAGTATAAATGCAAAAAGAAAAAAACACTGGTAGAATAAAACATAAGAACATGAGATGCATTTTGATCTAAAATAAATAATATATAGCAACAGTGTCTCGTTGACATGATGTCGCAAATAGCATGTCTACTAAAAATCTACAAGAAAATTCTCATCTCAAAAGGAAATAATACGAGCTGGAAAACAAGTTCTTCTACTCCTCTCAATATAAAAACATTTGCCTTGCTAAACCAGATCATTGTGTATAAAACACACAAATACACCGCAAATCGTAAAGAGCAGTGTATACAGTCAATGTTATAGTTAAAGCCATTTTGATGCAATTATGTCCAAACTGCTTGGATCCAATTTCTCTGATTTACTGCTTCATACCCAGTGAAGGCTGTAAACTTAAAATTCTTAGTTATAACAGCATCTAAATTATGGAAAATGTGACTATTAAACTTTTATTAATTCCTGCTGTGTACATTCATGAATACATACTTCATGGAGCAAGGAAAATGTACACTTCTTAATCATGGATAAAAGTATTTTCACATTATTATGCACATTAGCCTATGACATTTGCAGTTAAACATTTTTTTTGGGCATAAATATTTTAAATGTTCCAAATACTAACTTAAAGGCTAGTTAATAAATAAATAAAAAAATAAAAAGTATTTCTTTCACCACCAAAATCATATACACATAGAAGACAGGTTGTTGGCATTGGTTTTATCTGTCAAGCATACGAAAATAATCAGTAAAAGATTGTTACCCATGAAACACGAGAATTCTTTCTTTGATGAAATTAAGAATTCTGTCAAAATATGCCAGGTATCGCATATTAATTACTTGGCCCCTAAAAAAAAGAAGAAAAACACATGTATAAGTTAATGTAACCCTACCACAAATAAAAAAAAACAACTTTTCTCTACAACTGGTGACTGCATCTTTTTAGCGTTATACCAATACTTATGCAATCTTCATGTGAGGAATGGTGAAGCTTAGAAGACATCACCACTACTCAGGGACTAGACTCCTTTATAATATAAACGCACAGATAAAAAAATGTAATGTTGACAAGAATTCTCAGTGCATATTTATGTTTTCAAAAGCAACAGCCATTATTATTACTTAACTTACAGCAACATAAAATCTGGATATTATATTTTTCACAAGATGCGAAAAAAGTACTACACCTCTGTCTCTCTCTCACTAATATAAAGTGCAGCAGTCAATACTTTTTAATAACAATATAATTCAAAAGTAAAAATTACTGTTCTAACGCCTGAAACCAAGATATTACATCTGGACCTACCTAATGCATCAGTGCCCCAAAAACTTCAATAGCATTAAGAAGTTTCATTAAGTTTGACCAACAAATCCCAAAATAATTCAAACTTCATTCATTTTTTTAACTTCCAGTGGCATAACTTGAAAAACACTAACAACAAAAAAAATGTTATAGCAAGGGGGAGACCCTGCACCCCATGTGATAGTTTGCCCTTCCATACACACCACACTAATTTATACATCACAACTTTCCAATTGCATTACAGTGGGGAAAACTGAAAAATCCCACTGGAGTGAACAAGAAACTAAGGGTAATGCTGCTAAACGCCAGAAGTCTTAACCTCAAGATGCACGCACTCAAAGCTCTCCTCAGTATGGAGAACATCGATATCTGTGCAGTGACAGAAACCTGGTTCAAGGCACCAGAGAGCACCCCAGCACTACCAGGCTATACCTCATATCATGCTTTTCGGCCCCAAAACCCAGACCGAACCACAAAAGGAGGGGGAGTTTCCATATTTATCAAGGATATCCACACCTCCAGGTTAGTGGCATTGCACAAAGTATCGGAGACCATCCATGTGCAACTAACAGTGGGCAAGACTGCTTTTCAGTTTATAGCATCTTACACACCACCCTCTCAAAGTCAGGAATCCCATTCGGCTTTCCTGAAAACATTGGAGAACATGAAGATCTCTCCGAACACCATTATATTGGGCGACTTCAACTACCCAAACATTGACTGGAAGCACTACTCAAGCCCCAGCACCTTAGCCCAAAGATTCCTGGAAATTATAAACTCAAATGCTATGGAACAACTAGTCACCACTCCCACAAGAGGGGACAACATACTAGACCTGATCATTACCAACATGGGGACTCTATGCTCCACACCAGAAGTATATCCCTCATTGGTAAGATCAGACCATAAATTAATTTCACTGGATGTCCACATCCCGACCCCACCAGCCCAGAAAACCACAGTGAAAAACTTCTCAAAAGCGAACTTCTCACTTCTCAAAACTGAAGTGGAATCCTTCAAGGCCCCGGGGCCAGTGGAAACTACAGCCCAAACTGCAGAATCCTATATAAATGCATTCTACGGACATCTCCAGGAATGCATGGATCATGCTATCCCAAACAAAACCAAGACCCAATCATCCAAAGGCAGGCGTCCAGTCTGGTGGACCCCTGCCATAAATAAACTGTACAACAGAAGGAGGAAGCTACTACATGACAAAGCAAAATCCCTAATAGGGAAGGCATCTCTGATCAGTACTAGCAAAAAATTACGATCCCTCATAAAATCCTCCAAGGCCAGCTTTGAGAGAAAAATTGCACAGGACACCAAAGACAATCATAAGGCTTTTTTCAGTTATGTTAGAAACCTGGGATGCAACTCCCAGACTTGTTCTGAGTTGATTCTAAACGACAAAAAATACACTGAACCCACAGACATCGCCAATATCCTGGCAGACAGGTTCAGTGCAAACTTCTCCACCCCCTCCCTCCCAAAAGAGCAACTATCTATCCCGGCAGAGGGCTGCCTCCCAAACATCTCAGATGCTCAGGTGAAGGCTGCCCTCTCCAAAGCAGAAAACACTGCTTCCATGTGACCAGAAGGCGTCCCAGGTTGCGTCCTACATGAACTACAAGAGGAACTAATCCCTCAAATAAAACAGCTATACAATCTCAGCCTCACTAAAGGATATGTACCCACAAAATGGCGTACAGCAACAGTGGTCCCACTCCACAAAGGTGGAGCCTCTGCGGACCCTGGAAACTATCGCCCCATAAGCCTGACTAGCTTAGTCTGCAAGGCTATGGAGAGGATCATCATGGAGCTCATAAACAAAGACATTGGGGACCTACAGACACTAGATCCTACCCAGTTCGGCTTTGTCAAGGGCAGATCATGCCTTTTGAACCTGGTTGACTTCTTTGAAACAGTCACCAAAGCCATAGATGAAGGGAAGGTAGTCCACACAGCCTATCTGGACCTTGCAAAGGCATTTGACACAATACCCCACTCGGGCATCATAGATAAGTTATCCAGCTTAAATATAAACCCCTATGTCACAAGATGGGTCGCAAACTGGCTCAAAGACAGAACCCACAGAGTGAGAGTTGCTGGAACCATGTCAGACTCGAAACTGGTCACAAGTGGCGTCGCACAGGGTTCTGTCCTGGGACCAGTCTTGTTCGGTATATACTTTTCCCAGGTACAGGCAAACGTGGGAGGACTATGGCTCACCAAGTTCGCAGACGACTGCAAACTGGGTGCCATAATCAACTCTCCAGCTGACACAAACATCCTTCAAAAATGTCTCACAGAGACAGATAACTGGTGCCAGCGCCATGGTTTAAAGCTAAATGCCAAAAAATGTATAGTCATACCCTTTGGCAAAAACAATGTGCCCACAAATTACCACATAGGCGGAAACCCATTAAGTACAGAGAAAGTTATTAGGGACCTGGGGACCCAAGTTGATAGCAATCTCTCCTTTGAAAACCACATTGCCAAAGTGGTTAGAAAGACCTTCTACATAGCCCACCTCATCACGAAGGGTTTCACATCTAGATCAAGAGAGGTAATCGTGCCCCTTTATTCATCCCTCATCAGGCCCATCATAGAATACAATGCCCCTTTTGGGATGTACCTTACCCGACACCTGCAGCAATTAGAAAGACCCCAAGAGTATCTCACCAAGAGGATCAAGGGTCTCAAACAGATGCCATATACTGCTCGGTTACAAAAACTCCAGCTCTACTCAGTTGCATACTGCCTACTTCGAGGCGATCTATGCCTGACATACAAAGCTATGTCAAATCCAGAATTAATGGACATGCTCCACCTCAGTAAATCTAAATCCCTTAGAGCCACATGCTCGAGGGACTTGAACCTCAGCACAGAAATAAATAGAACTTGCTGGAGGGACAGGTTCATAACCCAGAGGCTCCCTTCGCTCTGGAATAGAATTCCAGTTCATGTGAGGCAGAGCACCTCACTGAATCTCTTCAAGAAGAATCTCGATAAGTGGATGGGGGATCGTAGGTTTGTCCCAGGGATTACTCCCGTGTCACTATTAGACAGAGGCACAGTAAACTAAACCTTAAAAAGGGCACAGTATACTCAAATCAAGGGGTGGCGTAAGCCATACAGAATTGGGCTAGGCTTATAATTGCCCCAGGGCAGATAGCCTAGTATGAACCTATGAACCTATGAGTGCACCACCAGCTCAAACAATACACAATAATCCAGTTTCAACTAACCATAGCAAAAATAAATCAACCTAAAGCCACTCACATAAAACTGCATCCAAGAAGTGCAGTTAAACCATACTGAAACCACATGTACCTAGGGATGTTTGAATGCTATAACAATTCAGATGAAAGTCTGATTAGTGCTGAAGACTCTATTTCAAATCAAGGGTTTATAGGTAGGTACTAGGCTATTGGCCCTAGGGCCTATATAAGCCTAGCCAAACGGTACACTGGATTTTGCCACCCAAGAAAATGATTTTCCTGTGCTCCTGTCAAGCAGAGCCACAGAAGTGATCCCCAAGGTGAATTTCCTATGTCCCATCCAATCATCAAGATTTTTCTTGAAGAGTGCTAATGAGGAGCTTTGTTTGACATAGACAGGTAGTTTGCTCCAGAGTATGGGAAGTCTCTGAGACAATTCCTGCTGCATTGATCCTAACAAGGTACATCCACCTTTTAATTGGTGGAGACTGCTGCTCATGCTGCATCGTAGGCCTGGATAAAATCAGGTTAGCAGCTGCACAGTATGATGACAATGGTACACTAAGGGAAAGAGCAAAAGGCCTGACACTGGAACACGAGACTATCTCTAATGACTGGAGGGCTCGCAACATCTACAACACAGCATTAAATAACCTCCCAAAATCTAATACTGGGATGGAGAAGCCCACCAATTTGGAATGAACTGGAAAGGAAGATGGTGAGGAGAAAGGACTCAGTATGGCTAGGTGACCAAACTAACTGAGCACTGGAAGACTGCTGAAATCTTAATCGTGCATCAGGTACTGAAGAACCACACTTAGAAATTTTCTGAACTAGGTTTGCCCTCAATGTCATGCTGAGATCGACAAATTATAGTGATATATGTCTGGAACTTACTCAAGAAAAGCAGTGCTATCTCAAGACAGACTACCAACAGAAGGAGGCTGATTAAGCCACAGTGGATCTGGAAAAAGAAAAAGACCTTAAGATGTTATGAGTATTACCCAGATGACATATCTGCCTTGCTCAAGCCAGATATTCACCCTCTTTTCCTGGGATATGGAGTCAGTCTTGGTCTAGCATTAGACAGGTCTCAAGTTTATCTTACTTTCCATGCCTGTCACAGGCACACAGCAATAATGATATCTACAGGAGAAAAAAAAATGTTCTTGCATGAAACAGTACAAGTATCACATGATTTAACAATGTGATCTTTCAGCAGCAACATAAACACCTAACAGGACTATGGTCCTTAGGCACAGAAAATGGTCAACTTCCAAGAAAAATAATTATTAGGAGAGAAAGCATCTAAATATTAATTATTTACATTTGATTACCAGGTAGTGTCCGACTGGGCCAGAAGTTCGTTTCCAGTGGAGACCCAGGGAGAAAAGCTCCAAAGAAGATTATGTAGATATACATTTGTACAGATGAAATTTGTGTGTGTGTAAAAAACATGAAATAAACAATAAAAGTCCAAAGTAAGATCCTTGACATGGCTATAAAGCATATACCAGTGGTGATAAAATAAGCTTATATGATTCATACAGGCAAAACTATATATATATATATATATATATATATATATATATATATATATATATATATATACACACTTTTTTTTTTTTTTTTTGTAGGATAAAAATATCATAACTGAGGGAAAGAAGGCGCATTGCCAAGAAATAATGACAATGGGTAGTGGTGAGAAAGAAGGTAGACAATAAAGGGTAACATTAGTTAGCCTGGGGGAGAACAGGAGCAAAGTCTATGACTAGTGAAATATTCCTTTAGGGACTATTTGAATGAATGTTTATCACTGTGCTGGGGAAGAGAATTCCAGTGTTTGGCAATGATATGGCAGTATAAGGAGACACCGTGTGAGTTTTGGGTTTTGTTAACTTTCAGAAACACTTCATCAGCAGACCTAAGAGACTTTAGGTTTGTGTAGGGTTGGACAAGATCAGATAGAACTGGACAGCTGTCAGATTTATATAAGAATGTAAGGGTAGTTAATAGTTGATTTAGTGTAAGCAAGTTAGGGAGCTCCAACCAGTTCAGCTGGTAAAGGGTAGTGCAATGGTGTGATCTTTGAGACTGGTTAGTGGCAAATTCGGCAATTTTGTTATAGCAAGATTCAAGGTTATTCAGTTCAGAATTTGTGAAGATTGGTAAATATTTGTGAACAGTAAAGATGGGAAGATAAGAGATCCATTCTGCCTGTTGCGAGTCTGGCATGGTCTGTAAGATAAGATTTAGCTCTATAGAGAGAACCCAGTTTGACATGAACCTTTTTAATTGTTAGTGCAATGTGTTTGTCAAACTTAAGTCCACTGTCAATTGTGACACCAAGAAGTTTTGTATGTTTAACGGGTTCTACTTTTGTGCCATTGGAGGGGGAAAGAGAGATAGGTGGTTGGTTGTTTATTGTTGAGGTATTATAGGAGACTGTAAGCTTGGTTTTATTGGGATTAAATATAAAACAAAAAAGCTGCTTGAAATGTCAATAACTAGTCCCCGACAACACTTAGTGAGAAAGGTTTTAATAATTAACTGAAAAATGATACTTAAAATAAAACAACAATAGTGGTCAAGCACTTTCGTCAGAATGACTTCATCAGAACAATAAAATGTTACAAAGGTTCTCATTTTATACAATTCCTTCTAAATGATTTGAACCAACCAATTAAAATTTAAAAAGACATTCATAAAAAAATCCGAAACATTTCATATAAAAAGCTGTGGGGTATAAAACTGTATTGTACAAAAATACAAATATGTTTATTGACAATTCTAAACTTCATTAAAAAAGATTTATATAAAACTGATTTGTATAAAACTGAGGAAATCTAGAGGGGTCGTTGTATCATAATTTGCAAGCCCTGAACTTTAATTCTGGTTTGATACTGACAGCATCATTTAACCCTGGAAATTCAGCACCATTTAACCTAAGTTGCCATTTAGTTTCGGCCCTAAGTAATTTGTTAGTCCAATCCCCCCCTCTAAAATCTACAACTTCCAAAATGCCAAATTTGAAACTGTGAAGGGGGTTCACTTCAATGTGTTTGAATAAGGCATTCTTTTCATCCTTCTTACTGATACTATAACATAAATCCTACGATTTAGTTTCCTTTCTGTCTTACCAATATAGTAACAATGACAGGAATTACAAATAGCTAGATAAACAACACCAGTTGTAATACATGAACCAGCTACAAAATTAACATCAATACCATAGGGACCCAATCTAACCTTGGGAGTTTCATTAATGTAACCACAATAGTCACATGAACCACATTTGTGGGTACATTTCTTCCTGCTTTTCACACTGGGTTTATTTTCCAAAATGTTTTTTTTGGGTCCCTATGGTGTTGATGTTAATTTTGTAGCTGGTTCATGTATTACAACTGGTGTTGTTTATCTAGCTATTTGTAATTCCTGTCATTGTTACTATATTGGTAAGACAGAAAGGAAACTAAATCGTAGGATTTATGTTATAATATCAGTAAGAAGGATGAAAAGAATGCCTTATTCAAACACATTAAAGTGAACCCCCTTCACAGTTTCAAATTTGGCATTTTGGAAGTTGTGCAGGTAGATTTTAGGGGGGGATTGGACTAATAAATTACTTAGGGCCGAAACTAAATGGCAACGTAGGTTAAATGGTGCTGAATTTCCAGGGTTAAATGATGCTGTCAGTATCAAACCAAATTAAAGTTCAGGGCTTGCAAATTACGATACAACAACCCCTCTAGATTTCCTCAGTTTTATACAAATCAGTTTTATATAAATCTTTTTTAATGAAGTTTAGAATTGTCAATAAACATATTTGTATTTTTGTACAATACAGTTTTACACCCCACAGCCTTTTATATGAAATGTTTTGGATTTTTTTTATGACTGTCTTTTTAAATTTTAATTGGTTGGTTCAAATGATTTACAAGGAATTGTATAAAATGAGAACCTTTGTAACATTTTATTGTTCTGATGAAGTCATTCTGACGAAAGCGCTTGACCACTATTGTTGTTTTAAGTATCAATTTTCAGTTAATAATTAAAACTTTTCTCACTACGTGTTGTCGGGGACTAGTTATTGGCATTTCAAGCAGCTTTTTTGTTTTATGGTTGTTGTGCTGGGATTAAATATGAGCTGATGGGATGTTAAGTAGTTTTCAATATTGTGGAGGGCTGCCTGAGTTTTTTCTTGGAGTTCCTTGACAGAGGGAAGCATTGTCACCATATTGTATGATTGAGGCTGGTTTTGCTGAGGAGCTTAGGACATTGGTAAAAAATTATGAATAGAAGTGGGCCAAGGATAGATCCTTGTGGGACTCCTACATAGATAGGGAGCTGGGGGGAGAGTTTATTAGGGTCTATATTACATGATCGAAGTTTCAAAACTTTGAATCTGACATGGTCGACACCATATAATCGAAGTTTTCAAACATCGAAAATGTAATAAAACACAACAACCTACAAAAACAATCCATTTAAATGCTCTAAGCAGGGGGCCATGTGGGGGGCTGTGCCCCCCCACTACTTAAATATACCAACTCCGAGATCGCACTACAGTGCAGAAAAGGGAAATCTTTCCTTTCTGCAATGTACGGAGATCTCCGTTAAAAGATTTGAAGTTTCAAGACTTCGATCATATGGTGTCAACCATATCAGATTCGAAGTTTTGAAATTTCAATCTTCTGATATAGACCCATTTATTATCCCATATAGTGGCTTGTTTGCGGTTTGACACATAGCTATAAAACCAGCTTAGGGCTTCAGGGCTGAAGTGGTAGAAAGCCAGTTTATTCATAGGTAGGTACTAGGCTATTGGCCCTAGGGCCTATATAAGCCTAGGCAAAAAGGTACCCTGGCTTTCGCCACCCAAGAAAATTATTTTCCTGTGCCCCTGTCAAGCAGAGCCACAGAAGTGATCCCTGGGGTGAATTTCCTATCTCCCATCCAATCATCAAGATTTTTCTTGAAGAGTGCTAATGAGGAGCTTTGTTTGATATAGATAGGTAGTTTGTTACAGAGTATGGGAAGTCTCTGGGACAGGAATCTATCCCTCCAGCATGTTTTTTTTATTGTGGTGACAAGGTTTAGGTCCCTAGAGTGTGTAGCTCAGAGGGATTGGGATTTCTTTAAGTGGAGCATGTCCAACAGCTCTGGGTTTGACATAGCTTTGTATGTTAGGCAGAGATCGCCTCTGAGTAGGCGATATGTGACGGAGTAAAGCTGGATTTTTTTTGAGACGGTCTGTGTAGAGCATCTGTTTGAGGCCGGTAATCCTCTTTGTGAGGTATTTCTGCGGCCTTTCCAGTTGTTGTAGATGTCTTGTGAGGTACATACCAAAAGGGGCGCTGTGTTCTATAATGGGTCTAATGAGTGACTAGTAGAGGGGAACAATGACCTCATTTTTCCTGGATGAGAAACCTTTTGTGATGAGGTGTGTCACATAGAAGGATTTCCTGACTACTGTGGCGATGTGATTATCAAAGGAGAGACTACTATCCACCTGTGTCCCAAGGTCTCATCACACTTTCAGTATTAAGTAGACTACCGCCTATGTGGTAGTTCATGGCTACAGAGTTTTTACCAAAAGGGATGACAATGCATTTTTTGGCATTGAACTTGAGGCCATGGCTTTGACACCAGGCATCTGTCTCAGTGAGGCCCTTTTAAAGGATGTCCACATTGTTAGGAGTTTCGATTATGGCTCCTAGTTTGCTGTCATCTGCGAACTTCGTTAGCCACAGACCTTCTGTGTTATGCTGTACTTCAGAGAAGCAGATACCAAACAGGAGAGGACCTAGGACTGAACGCTGTGGTGCTCTACTTGTTACTGGTCTGAAGTCAGACTTGGAGTCTGCTACTTTCACAAATTGGGTTCTGTCAGTGAGCCAGTTGGCAATCCATCTTCTGACATAGGGATTTATACCTAGTTTAGTGAGTTTGAGAAATATTTGATGAGATACAGTGTCAAATGCTTTTGACATATCTAGGAAGGTAGCAGAGACTATTTGTTTTTTGTTTTTGAGTTGCTTTATGATATTCGTAAAGCTAATTAGTACTGTGCTGGTGGTATGCCTGGGTCGAAAGCCATGCTGTGTATTACATAATTGGTTATTTGTCAGGAAATGGTCTAAGATCTGTTTGTGTATACATTTTTCTACGATTTTGGCTAGTGGTAACAGAATGACTATGGGTCTGTAGTTGAATACATGAGTAGAGGGTCCGCCTTTATGTAAGGGTATGACATGAGATATTTTCCAGAGGAGTGGTACATACTGTTCAGAGATAAAACTGTTAATGAGAACAGATATAGGGTAAGTGATGCAAGTAGCAGCCAGTTTTTAAATAGAATGAGGAATTCTGGAAGCTTGTGCCCTTAAATAGAGGTGTGATGGCATTGATGGGGCTAAACAGGGCATGTCATCATGGGCCATAATAAGATATTTGAAAAGCTCAGTGAGGCAGCACTAAAAGGGACACCCAAGTGTCAATTCATTGCAGAATTCTCTCTAAATAAGATGCCCCAAGTAAAGGTTCTGGAACAGCCATAAAGTCTGATATCTGAAGCCTTACTTTGTGAAGCAATGGACCATGGAATCCGTGTAAAAGATCAGCTTCTTGGAAAACCTTCTGCAGGAATTCCTCTCTGACCT
>NC_056725.1:861622788-861675288 GCF_019279795.1 Protopterus annectens
TTTCATGACATTAGCAGAAATAGAATGCTTCTTGTTAAGTTTCTAATAGCTGTGAAGATTCATGCAGTGTGAACAGAATAAATGTATTAACCCTTTTAAATCTCGAATACACTAAGCATGCATATTACTACTACATATTTTTCTAACAGTCACACAATCAAATGGACTTGTGGAAAGGTTTACAGTAATCTTACCATCCATGGGAAGAAAGTCTGTATCTACCAGAAACTTTCCTTTGATATGATGAACTAAGCAGAAATGAGGAAGGACATGACTGGAGCCTACAGCTCAGACAATCTACTAGCAATTCACCTCCAGTGATAGAAGAATAGGTACTATGGTAATGTGCTAGCTTATGTCATACTATCAGATCTTCACCTCTCCACACATAGAAATAAGCAAGTGCTACCTTGTTTGTTTACATATCACACCACGGCATGGTTTTCTGCGAAGAAAAGGAGGGGATCTGGTCTCAATGACCCTTCCAGAGCTTTAAGCAGGATTATGTTGGGTCCCTAACTTATGGGATTCTACTTCTCGTGAACTAGAGTGGAAACCAGGTGAGCTCCCCCACTAGCTATCACAGCATTCACCACTGGAGCCACTTATGGGTTCTGCTTGAAATAGGAAGGGAAGGGAGTCACTCCCTATTCTAAAACCCAATTACAAGGGTCTGACACCATCAGAATATGATGACTAAGTAACCAATGCCACTTCAAGAATGATACACCACCCGCATTCTTATGTCTGTAAAAGGAATCATGAAGATCATGGTCGAATAAATTCCGAAAGACTCACAAAAGTCTAAGCTTGAATTCTCTGCGATCTCTCCACTAAGACTGCTAAAGCAAAGACTTACAGGTTCCTCTCCAACGTAGAAACAATGAAGTGTACAATTCTACCTTGATGGAAACAGTCGTTAGAAGAGTGACCAGAAAGGCTTTCTCAAAGTATGTAGGGTAGCCAAAGCCAGCAACCAAGGGAGTATCCATGCAAGGAAAGCTACCGTGTAGTCCTTAAAGAAAACCACCAGATGCCAGTCATTCAGCTAGGAGAACATAAGAAGCTTCTTCACCAGTAAGGTCTCTGTCACTACGGATAGCACCCTGGTAAACACTACCGGTGCACAGAACAGACAAACCGAAACACTTCATAACCTAGAGACAAACTAAGAACTCTCTTTTGCAGACCACGCCAATGATGTACCAAAATGTACCCATTATATCCAATGGCGTCACCCAGGTTATCTTGCAACAGAAGAGGCATGACCCCCAGCAGAGGTAATCCACTACATAATACATGCTCTTCTTCAATCACGGAGATCCAAGATAGGAATAAATGCTTCCATCCTCATCAAAAAAGGAAAAGGCTGGAATATAAAATCTGTCATTTCCCTAAGATAAGATAATCTAACAACCTCTACTAGCCTCTTTCAAGGAACAGTCTAGACGTGTTCATAGGTTCATACTAGGCTATCTGCCCTAGGGCATTTATAAGCCTAGCCAGAGTGTGTGTGGCTTTCACCACCCCTTAGGAAGAGAATACTATACCCATTAGTTTGCTGTGCCTCTGTCCAGCAGTGACACAGAGATGATTCCCAGGGTAAACCTACGATCTCCCATCCACTCATCAAGATTTCTCTTGAACAGAGTCAGTGAGGGGCTCTGCCTCACATGGACTGGGATTCTGTTCCATAGTGTAGGGAGTCTCTGGGTGATGAATCTGTCCCTCCAGCACGTCCTATTTATATCCGTGTTGAGGTTTAAGTCTCTTGCTCTCGTGGCTCTGGTGGATTTGGATTTTTTGAGGTGGAGCAAGTCCATTAATTCGGGTTGGACATGGCCTTGTATGTCAGGCACAGAACACCTCTGAGCAGACGGTATGCGACTGAATAGAGCTGGAGTTTCTTCAGTCGGGCAGCGATGACATATGTTTGAGCCCCTTTATCCTTTGGTGAGGAACTTTTGGGGTCTTTCCAACTGCTGCAGGTGTCGGGTAAGGTACATTACAAATGGGGCGTTGTACTCAATCATTGGTCTGATAAGTGAAGAGTACAGGGGTACAATGACCTCTCCTGATCTGGATGTGAATCCTTCATGATCAGGTGGGCAATGTAGAAAGTCTTCCTAACCACTTTGGCAATGTGAGTGTCAAAAGAGAGGTTACTGTCAACTTGGGTCCCCAGGTCCCTGATAACTTCTTCCGTGTTTAATGGATTACCACCTATGTGGTAATTAGGGTTACCTTGTTTTCCCAAAGGGTATGACTATACATTTTTGGCATTTAGCTTAAGGCCATGGCTCTGGCACCAGTTATCCATTTCTATGAGACCTCTCTGGAGGATGTCTGTGTCTGATGGAGTGTCAATTATGGTGCCCAGTTTGCAGTCATCTGCAAATTTTGTCAGCCACAATCCCTCTATGTTTGCCTGCACTTCAGAAAATAAATGCCGAACAAGAGGGGCCCAGGACTGAGCCCTGTGGGACACCGCCGTGACCGGCTTAGAGTCTGACATGGCACCAGCAACTCTAACCCTGTGGGTTCTGTCCTTGAGCCAGTTTGCAACCCATCTTGTGACATATGGGTTTACATCTAAGCTGGTGAGCTTTTCTATGATGCCCGAGTGGGGTATTGTGTCGAACGCTTTTGCTAGGTCAAGGTAGGCTGTGTGAACTGCCTTACCTCATCAATGGCCTTAGTGACTGTTTCAAAAAGTCGACCAAGTTCGAGGCAGGATCTGCCCTTAACAAAGCCAAATTGGGTAGGATCCAATGTCTGTAGGTCCCCAATGTCTTTATTTATGAGTTCCATTATGATCCTCTCCATAGCTTTGCAGACAAGGCTCGCTGCTTATGGGGCGGTAATTTCCAGGGTCCGTAGAAGCACCGCCTTTGTGGAGTGGGACCACAGTTGCCGTATGCCATTCTTTGGGTACGTATCCTGTAGTAAGGCTAAGATTAAACAGCAGCCTTATGTGTGGGTTTAGTTCCTCATTGAGTTCGTGTAGCACACAGCCGGGGACACCATTCGGTCCCATTGATGCTGTGTTTTTTGCTTTAGAGAGAGCAGCTCTCACCTGGGCATCTGAGATGTTTGGGAGGCTAGACTCTGGTGGGATTGATATTTCTCCTTTTGGGGGGGGGGGGGGAAGAAATTTGCACTGAAACTGTCTGCCAGTATGTTGGCAATGTCTGTGGGTTCAGTGATTTTTGTATCATTTTGGACTAATTCTGAGCATATCTGGGAGTTTCCACCCAGGTTTCTAACATAGCTAAAGATGGCCTTATGATTGTCTTTTGTGTCATTAGCGATTTTTCTCTCAAAGTTGGCCTTGGATGATTTTATGAGTGATCGTAGTTTTTTGCTAGTAGTGATCAGAGATGCCTTCCCTTTTAGGGATTTTGCTCTGTCATGTAGTAGCTTTCTCCTCTTGTTGTAGAGTTTGTTTATGGCTGGGGTCCACCAGACCGGTGCCTGCCTTTGGTGGAAAGGGTCTTGATTTTATTAGGGATTGCTTGATCCATACATTCCTGGAGGTGCTCGTAGAAGGCATTTGTAAGGGTTTCAGCAGCGTGGGTTGTGGTTTCCACTGGCTCGGGGGCCTTGAAGGATACCACTCCAGTCTTAAGAAGTGTGAAGTTTGCTTTTGAGAAGTTCTTCACTGTGGTCTTTTTGCTGGGGTTGGGGGCGGATGTGGATCTCCAGTGAGATTAATTTATGGTCTGATCTCACCAATGAGGGATATACTTCGTGTGGAGCATTTTGTCCCCATGTTTGTGATGATCAGGTCTAGTATATTTTTCTCCTCTTGTGGGAATGGTGACTAGTTGTTCCATAGCATTTGAGTTTATGAACTCCAGGAACCTTTGGGCAAGGGAGTTGGGGCTTGAGTAATGTTCCCAGTCTATGTTTGGGTAGTTGAAGTCACCCAATATGATGGTGTTTGGAGAGACATTCATACTCTCCAGTGTCTTCAGGAAGGCTGTGTGGGTTTCCTGAGTTTGAGAGGGTGGTCTGTAGCATGCTACAAACTGTAGGGCAGTTTTACCTATGGTTAATTGCACCTGGATGGTCTCCGATGCTTCGTGCGTTGTCACTAACCTGGAGGTGTGGGTATCCTTTATGAATATGGATACTCCCCCTCCTTTTGTGGTTCGGTCCGGATTTTGGGGCGGAACGCATGATATGAGGTATAACCTGATAGTGCTGGGGTGCTCTCAGGAGCCTTGAACCAGGTTTCAGTCACAGCACAGACATCGATGTTCTCCATACTGAGGAGGGCTTCGGCGTGCATCTTGAGGTTTAGACTTCTGGCATTGAGCAGTACTACCCATAGTTTTTCTCCATTTTTGTTTTCTAGGGCGGTAGGTTTACCATTTCAGCCTTGCCTAAAAAGGCACTATGGGGTGGCAAGAGCCTTTGCCAATATCCGGAAGCCCAGGGTGACAGGTGCAAGCCGTCCCTTTGAAGCAGTGTGGCTTGTCAAGCATGTCATCCCAGGCAGACAGACATTGATCCCCTTAGAATGACACCAGTAATTTAGCCAATTATTAAAGCTGATCATTTTGTCTCTGTATTGTGGCATCATTCTTGGTGAGGGTAGGATACTGCTCAGGGTCAGGGTCATACCGCCTGGGCTACATAATCTGAGAGCTCCTCTATGTCTCTTTTCATGTAGTCCAGGAGGTGCGTCTCAGGTCATTCACACCGGCATGGACAATGACTGAGTCATACTTGTACTTGCTGTGGAGTGACCTGAGTGCTTGTGTTATGTGGCGGATTCTAGCGCCTGACAGGCAGCTTACTGTGATCTTTTCCTTGTTCAGTCTGGTGAGTGGGACGTCAGTGTGTCTGACTATGGAGTCACCTATAACAAGTGTGTCTGGCATTGTGTTTGGCCTTAAGGGCTGTGACTGTTTAGCACACTGACTTTGAGAACTATGTGTTGCATGTCTTATGTCTTGAGGTGGCAGTTGCTTGGGTGCCTGCTTTGGAGGCCTCTGTAGTTTTGGTAGATTTTGATCAGTGCCTCGAGTATGTCTTTGTGTGTTTATGTGTTTGTTTTGCAGTTGTGATAGTTCTATGTGAAACTGGGTTTGTGGTGTGCGTGGTTTCCTTCTCCTCCTGTCTGGTCTTGCCAGTCCTGAGTTGAGAGAGCTCAGCCTCCAGTTTGGCTATATAGTTGCATCTCTCACATGTATTTGTGTTTTGTGGGAGAAGGAGTGGGATGTCTGTGTACATGAGGCAATTGTAACATTGCCTCAAGATGCCCAGATTCACCAGCTGAACAGGAGAGGACGCTAGCAACTGACCCTTCGACATGCTAGAAAAAGTGAAAAAGTTTGCTGTGTAACTGAGTCAGAAGGGACCTATAGGAAATGGGTACTCAAAGGGATTCTAGGCTAATGTAGTACTTTGTTTAGTATATAAGTACTTTACCTATATAAAATGCTTTAGGAGCAAGTGCTGACCTTTTGAGTTAGAGAATAGACTGTTTAGATTGCAAGTAGAGAAGTTCTAAGGGAAAAATTGAAGAGCAGACTTTACGGAGCCAGAAATAGTTTAACCTTGTATAACCGGCGCTGCCCGATGGTGCTCTATGGGCAACTCCGCGCTAAATCACGCAAAAGCACGCTAAAGCAGGCTTTATTACAGGGGGCTGAAAAGAGCTAGGAATTGACCCAAAATGGCCAATAGACTACAAGTTTCTGGCTGGAACCACTCCTCTAGGGACAAATAGGCTGCTCAGTGCTCCCCACTCCCACTGGTGAAAAAAGACGCTTCCTTTATCCAAATAAGGATATGGAATAGCACAGGAACCAAGACAAAGCCCAGAGATCAGCAAACTCTGAAGACTGGACTATTCTAGTTCAGTAAGGTGGGACAAGATTTTTTTTTTGTCTTTGTCTTTTTTGCAGAAAACAGAGGAAAAACAGACAGTAAATGCTATAAATGCTTTTAAACGGCTAGCGCACTTGAGTTTGTTAGCCTACAGGTAAAATTAAGCAACAAATAACTTTTTAAAAGTGCAAAACAGTTAATCAACACAAAAACAGTTTAAATAGAATGCAGAGCTGTATAAACAGGCGAAAATGCAGTCGCTAAGCAGTAAATAATCAAAAAGCCAGAAAAAATACTTAAATCAGGAAAAAGTCACTCTTTTGCTCTCTGCTGCTTGTAGGACTCTGCAGGACACCACGAGGAGCAGTGCTGAGTTGAATACAAGCGAAAAGCTGCTAAATCGGGCTTTATTACAGGGGCTGAAAAGAGCTAGGAATTGACCCAAATGGCCAATAGACTACAAGTTTCTGGCTGGAACCACTCCTCTAGGGACAAATAGGCTGCTCAGTGCTCCCCACTCCCACTGGTGAACAAAGACGCTTCCTTTTATCCAAATAAGGATATGGAATAGCACAGGAACCAAGACAAAGCCCAGAGATCAGCAAACTCTGAAGACTGGACTATTCTAGTTCAGTAAGGCGGGAAAACAAGATTTTTTTTTTTTTTTCTTTTTTGCAGAAAACAGAGGAAAAACAGACAGTAAATGCTATAAATGCTTTTAAGCGGCTAGCGCACTTGAGTGTGTTAGCCTACAGGTAAAATTAAACAACAAATAACTTTTTAAAAGGGCAAAACAGTTAATCAACACAAAAACAGTTTAAATAGAATGCAGAGCTGTATAAACAGGCGAAAATGCAGTCGCTAAACAGTAAATAATCAAAAAGCCAGAAAAAAATACTTAAATCAGGAAAAAGTCATTCTTTTGACCTCTGCTGCTTGTAGAACTCTGCAGGACACCACGAGGAGCTGTGCTGAGTTGAATACAAGCGAAAAAGCACACTAAAGTGGGCTTTATAGCAGGGGGTTGTAAAAGAGCTAGGAATTGCCCAAAATAGCCAATAGACTACAAGTTTCAGGCTGGTACCACTCATCTAGGGACAAATAGGCTGCTCAGTGCTCCCCACTCCCACTGGTGAACAAAGAAGCTTCCTTTTATCCAAATAAGGATATGGAATAGCACAGGAACCAAGACAAAGCCCAGAGATCAGCAAACTCTGAAGACTGGACTATTCTAGTTCAGTAAGGCGGGAAAACAAGATTTTTTGTTTTTTTGTTTTTGTCTTTTTTGCAGAAAACAGAGGAAAAACAGACAGTAAATGCTATAAATGTTTTTAAGCGGCTAGCGCACTTGAGTTTGTTAGCCTACAGGTAAAATTAAACAACAAATAACTTTTTAAAAGTGCAAAACAGTTAATCAACACAAAAACAGTTTAAATAGAATGCAGAGCTGTATAAACAGGCGAAAATGCAGTCGCTAAGCAGTAAACAATCAAAAAAGCCAGAAAAAAATACTTAAATCAGTTATAGCAAATACAGTTATAACAAATGCTCTGAAATATACTGTATATTTCCAAAATGTTTGAGAAGGACAGTCAGAACACAAGAAGGTTCAGGCGAAAGAGAAAAAAAAAGAAAAAGTTTTGTTTTACTTTTTGAAAGGGAAAAAGGAGGAACAGAAGGCCTTATCAAATGTTCTCTCTGTATTAGGCAGAATGAGCTAATGACACTAGACTGGGAGGTGTGTCACAGTAGGGGCGGGCAACTGCAAAGCCACCAAGTATAAGAGCAAGACACCAACAGGGAGGGAGGGTGGAACAAAATAGCCTACAGACAGCAAGCACTAGAGAGACAAATGAAGGTTTTTAAACAGATAAGGATTTGTGAAGATACTGAAAGTGCTTTATATATATTAAATTTTAAAAACAGTAATCTGTAAAAATAATCAAAAAAAAATCAAGATACTTATATTTCCAGCTCAGTTGCGGTCAACAACTTCTCCAGTCTTGTAAAGACAGAAACCCTATCAAAGTTAGGGCTTACAAACCAGAACAGCTTTTTTTTTTTTTTTTTTTTACAAGAACACAAAAGAACCAGCCCCCACTAGCCAAAAGATAATTACACAGAGGAAATGTTTCAGTTTACACAATAGTCTACAGACAGCAAGCACTAGAGAGACAAATGAAAGTTTTTAAACAGATAAGGATTTGTGAAGATACTGAATAGACAAAGTGCTTTATATATATTAAATTTTAAAAACAGTAATCTGTAAAAATAATCAAAAAAAAAAAAATCAAGATACTTATATTTCCAGTTCAGTTGCGGCCAACAACTTCTCCAGTCTTGTAAAGACAGAAACCCTATCAAAGTTAGGGCTTAAAAACCAGAACAGCTTTTTTTTTTTTTTTTTTTTTTTACAAGAACACAAAAGAACCAGCCCCCACTAGCCAAAAGATAATTACACATAGAAAATGTTTCAGTTTACACAATAGCCTACAGACAGCAAGCACTAGAGAGACAAATGAAAGTTTTTAAACAGATAAAGATTTGTGAAGATACTGAATAGACAAAGTGCTTTATATATATTAAATTTTAAAAACAGTAATCTGTAAAAATAATCAAAAAAAATCAAGATACTTATATTTCCAGCTCAGTTGCGGTCAACAACTTCGCCAGTCTTGTAAAGACAGAAACCCTATCCAAGTTAGGGCTTAAAAACCAGAACAGCTTTTTTTTTTTTTTTTTTTTACAAGAACACAAAAGAACCAGCCCCCACTAGCCAAAAGATAATTACACAGAGGAAATGTTTCAGTTTACACAATAGCCTACAGACAGCAAGCACTTGTTGTGCAGAAACTTTACATCATTATCAGAACTATTTATAGGAAAAAAACGTAACACCTCTAAAATGTGCTAGGCCCTGACAACGTCAACAGACCACTGGTACATGGTGATGGTTATCGAAGCTGGGGTGAACCTTGGGAATTGGTTATCAGGGGTTGTCCTCAGCAGCAGTTAGGCCTACAAATGCAAGGTTGGCAATGTGGACCTTCTCAGAGAGACAGCCAGTAAAAACTGGGAAAGCAGCACTGATGCTTGTTATCCCTCTTCATTCTTCTGTAGTGGGGCGGTTTCTTTTTCAGGAGGTATCAAAGAGGATTTCATCTGGGGTAATTTGCCCTTTTCTTCCTTTGAAGGTCCTCAACCACATAACAGGAAGCCTTGTTAAAGAGGGCCTTAGAATAGAAAAGGAATACAGAATGGCCTATAGAACACTACCTACAAAGAAGGAAAGCCTTAGCAATGTTGCAGAGTACAGGTACATTCTTTAGACTGCAATCTCAGCCACAGAGTCAACAAAGGTAAAAATTATATTAGGCCACCAACAGATGAAGCCATGGTAAAAGTCTTTTTCCACTATCATTTTCCCAACTCAGCAAGATCTGCCAATTTTTTTCCCAGTCCTACCCTCTAATGAGTAATGGAGCCTTCATAGGCGAGTCAAAAGGGAGACAAGTCTCAAAGCCTTCGTGCTACCCTTACACAAAGCCTCAAATTCCACAAGAAAGATGATCAGTCTCTCCTCATCATTCTTACCCAGACAAAGTTTAAAGCATTTCTTGGGAAAAGGCAAACAAGCTACAGATCACTCTATACTGGATTTCATAAGCCTTACAGTCTCTCCAAAAGATCATCCAGGGACAGGTCTCATTATCTTTGTCTGTCTCAGAAACTCAGAATTACCTTTTAATGAAAATAAGGGTGAATGGACCTACTTCTGATCACAGCTCAAGTGGTAGATGGTTTACACTCAGCCAGCACATGGACTAAAGGTGTAGTTAGGCCTACTCTTTGTACTCCACTAAGTACAGTTTTTCTAGACATCAGTTAGAGACACCATGGCTTTTTAGGCCAAATTTCCACAACTGTCTAAACTAATGTCATCAATAAGAGTTACACAGACTGAAAAAATATGGCAAAAGTAATGCCAAGACTGATACATATGGATCAATGTGGTTTTGTGGAGGGGAGGCAAACATTTGACAACATTAACAGAACACTGATGTAAGAAAATACCATTATTGTTGGTGGGTCTTGATGCAGAGAAAGCATTTGACAGCGTAGCTGCGACTTTATGAGCAGGGCAATGGAAGCATTTGCATTTCCTGAATAAAAATTATAAGATGATTAGGAGAATACATGAGGGATCGGAGGCAAAAATTAAAGTGGGTGGGGTCCTCTGATAATTTCTGCTTGAGCAGGGGAATGAGGCAGGGGTGTTCTCTTTTCCCTTTATTATTTGCATTATATTTAGAACCACTGGCAAAGAAAATAAGGGACTCAAATACAAGGATATAATTGGTATGTTAGTCAAGAGAAGCTGGATTTATTTGCAGACAATATTATTTTGTACCTGACAAAACCGTAACAAGACATTATGGTGTTGTGGAACATTTTGAGATAGTTTCAGATCTTTTCAGGATACAAATTTAATGAAGCTAAAACAAAGGCAATAGTGGTAAATTATGTACCCTCACATGAAATGGTTCAGGAATATCCATACGTATGGGGACATGATAAAATGAAACATTTAGGAGTCTGGATTAAAAATGATTCTAGTGTGGCAGCTAAGGATATATGGGAAGAGACTAAATGAAAGATAACACAAGAATTGAGAAAATGGAAGCTTTGTTATATGGATATGGATAGCAAGATACAAGCAGTTCAATTTTTTTAGTCCCTTTAGTCTTATACACAGGTCAGGCATATTTTTATTAACCAGAGGAGAAGTTGTGGGTAGCAATTAATAAAGAGCTGAAAAACTTTATCTGGGAGGGAAAGACAGCAGGCAAGAGGCAAGAGTCAAGTGGGATAAGCTGATTCTTCCAGCAGCACAAGGTGGACTAGGATTACCCAATTTGAAGGGGTATTTCAGAGCTACACAGTTAAGACTCCTATAAGCAGAAAACTATAATTCAAAGTGGAAAGGGATGATGATGAAACAAGGGGGAAGCTCAAGAAACAAGGAGAGACTGGGATTTTGGATGCAGGCCTTTAACATATTACATCCGAGTGACACCTCCAGGTGCATCTGCAGTTAACTCATACGGACACCTCTAGGCATCAAATACTGCTTGCTCATATTTGCATCAATAATTCCAAAACCATACTATGTACAAGGTTTTAAAAGGTTTCCTCATAAAGCTTACACAATGGCAAACTCAAATGCATTAATATTTGACCTCTCTCCAGTGTAGGTAAACAGATACTAACTGCTGTTTTTACAATATTAACTTATATGGACATAACTTTCACACTTTCCTAAACATTTCAACAACCAAGTAACACAGATAGAACACTCCTTAGCCTCATATGAAAACTCTCACCTAGATGAATAAATGCTGCTGATAGTATGCGTGTAACTTGAGTGGTTGCTGAGATACTGTAAATTGTTTACAAAACATTACAAACATAATAGTTACTGTGTTTACTGTGAGTTATAAAATTCAGTTTAAGACCTAATTTAAAGAATACTGCCACTAAAAAATTGTGTTGAAGGGTTTGCCATTTATACTTCTTTCATAATCCCTATGGTTCCAGAGATATGAACATTTGCTTCAAATCTGAGGACATAATTTGGTTCTGTCAAAAGGCTTAAGCTCCGCCCATTGGAAGTTAACAGTGCAAACTTCCTGAGCTCCATTGTAGTGAATGAGTTAAGGAGAATAACAATAATACGCAGAATATTATATCTATAAACTAGCAGAAAGTATTCTAAGAGCTAAACAACCACGGGAATGGAAAGGAGATTCTGCCGACAGGGATGACTGCAATTAGAGATACAGACAATAGGCAAGAGGGGGCTGGAATTTATTGGAGAAAACTGGCAAAGGAATCAAGGTACTGGGAGCAAATAACTAGAAGGGGAAAGACGGCAGAATGGGAATACGCTAAGAATTTATTTGGGCTGCAGGTTAGAGATTGCCTTCCCTGTCAGGGACTGATATCACAGTATAGGCAAAGAGAAAAATGGGGGGGGGGGGGTTCCTAAACAAAAGACCAGCACTGGTAGTGTTTTTAATAGACTGTAGACCAAAAACTGCCATTAAAAAAGGAATAATTAGTACAGCACATAAAATATTGCATGATAACTATAAGAATCAATCAGAGGAGGTTAGCAAGGATGGGATAAGAGAATGGATAAGCAATTCACAAACAATGGAAGGATATCTGTATGTCTTCCAAATATGCAACAAAATCTAGAAGATTTAGGATTTTTGCCTGGAAATGATTAGATATTTTTATGCCCAAGTAGACTCCAGAGAATTTTTCCTCAGGTAGACAGTAAATGTTGGAAGTCTGAAGGGGGAGAAAAAAAGATAATTGGGAACATATTTTCTGGGAGTGTGGTGAATTGGTGGACTTTAAAGATGTCCTGCAGCATGCACTGTCGGTGATGCCAGGTGGGAAGATTGGTCTGATGAAGGAGATGATTCTTCTGAGCTATGATACAAAATCGGAATTGCCAAGACATGGTAAGGCCTTCCTGTGTCCAATAATGGTGAATATCAAAAAAGCAATAACTAGAAAATGTTAATCAAAATCTAAGCCAGCTATACTGGAAGTCGTGAATATAGTAGCAGAGATAAAAAAAAAAAAAAAAAAGAATTGATATCTTTAGAATAGGGTAGGAGCAAACAACATAGGAAAAATGGGGACTGTGGGAACAATACATACAAGGGAGGAATGAGGTCTAAAAGGCGATATGACTTAAATGAGCTATGTAATGTTTGAGTGAGAAAGACTGGGTAGATTATAAGCGATGTATAATGTTTGCAACTGGGAGTGTGTGTCAGTATGGTTTGTGATGTAAAATGCTTGCGACTAGGAATGTGTTGGTGTGGTTTGTTTTCATTTATATAAATGTATGACTGCCTATGTAGTAAGTGATGGTTTAATAAAGATGTTTCATGTTAAAAAAAAGAAAAAGATATATATTTAATCATTTTAGAAGGAAAGTGATGCAAACATAAGTGGTGGTGGTGGGGTAACGTGTCAAATTTTTAATTACCAGATGGGGTGGGGACAGCAATGACAGCAAATGAGTACAAAATTAAATTATCTGGCTACACCGCTGACATGGGCTGCTGAGTATGTGACAGGTAAGCAAAGGGAGTCATCTGATGGCCCCAATGCCCAGCTGCTTTTTGTTGTAAATAGCCTGAGAAGGGTCTACAGTTGCCATCATCTCTGCTTCCTCAAGTGTACACTCCAGTAACAGAGGAAATAGCAAACTCTAAAATTCAAACAACATCTGTATGTATGCCAACTCAGAGAATTCCTAAGACCAAACTGGCATAGGGCAAGCAGGGATCTCTTCCATCCTACTTGGCAAGCGTTGTATAATTTGGGCGCATGGGGAGCACAGCCTTTTATGCCATCATTAGGCTAGTACCAAAGAGTTTAAAGAACTTCTCCACTTGACCAGACCAGGAGTAGTTATGCTCCTGATGTTCAAACATGCATAGGCACCATGGCATATGTTTCCTAAGTGGCTGCTAGGGAAGTACTTCTCAGGTAATGATACTGGTGATTTTGAACTCTCATTAGCTAAGGACTCATGAAGCAGGAAAGGCCACTGACAGAAGAATTAGAAGGAGGAGAATGAGATGGTCTGTCATCTGCATCTTTTCTACATGTCAAAGCAATGGTGTAGGACCACAGAAAAATGTGATGTCATAATGTGCTCTATCAGGAGGCACACGTTACTCCAGAATGTGGTGATAAGAGAAATCCAGATTTGAAGCTATCAGATAACAGGAAATCCCAAAAGTTGCCCATTGCAGAGGACTCTGAAAATCAGATCTGTAAGTTCAACATGTAAAGCAGGGAAATAATTTCAGTGTATTTGGGTGCCGCTTTCATAACATTAACATTAACTCCTCAATGGAAAGAAGTCCAGGAAAATAGTAATAATGAATAAGGAAAGGACTCGAGTTATTCATTAAATGATGACATATAAATAAGGTGTTTAAGAAAGCATTAATAAAGACTGGCAGAATAATGGCTCCATTTACAGTACTGAAAATCTCAGCTTTGTAGGAATGTAAACAAGACAGGAGCAGTGCAGAAGAGCCACGGAAATGTTGCAGTATCCACACAATAAATAAAAACAACAGACTAGAAGAAACAAAAATGCTAATAGCTAGACAGTAGAGTGTTGCTGGTATATAAACCTTTGTTTCCTCTCACATTTGTTCAGGACCTTTTCTTCCTTATTATTATGGAGTGTATTAGGACCTGAAACCATCCCCCCCCCCAGCTGCATACAAGGACTGTACTGCAAGATCCACAATAGGGTTTTTGTGCATGTACTGGCAAGGTCTGCTGGAGCTGGTTGTTGTACTTCTTTGGCATTAAGGTTTGGAAAACTGATTTGCAGGTAGACAGGCAAGCAATCTTCAAATGTCTCAAAGACAAGGGAAACCACCAGGGATTCAGGTTCCTTTAAGCCCAAAAGTTCCAAGTATATTTTCTTGGCAATGAACACTTCCCATATGTTCAATTTAAAACATTCTCTCATTAAGTGGAGTCCCACTCTGAAGAATAAATCCTCAAGGGGGAGGACTAAATGTAATTATTCGTCGTCACCCAAAACATATCCTAATAAAGTTACAGCTAGGTGGTGCAAGCTAAGCCTTCCACATCTTTGGAGGAGATAGTTTCCTCATTTTTACTTAGCAGGTACAGAAGGGCCTGCATGGCTGACTGCCACTAAGCAAAAAACGTTTCCTTGCCTTCCTTAATGTCCTAAATCATCAGGCACAAATGGGATGTGTGGGGAAATGCTGATGTCAAAGTAATATGGCATTCAAGTGCACATGACTTTAAGATCAGTGACCTATGAGGAATAAATAGTTCTACAGCAAGAGCTTTCTTAGCTGATTTAAAACATTCCATTAATATATCTGACATTAGCTTGGTGGCCCTAAGGCTGAGGAGCCTGCATTTTTTTCCTTGATTCCAAAGGATGGTGTGATGTGCTGGCAAACATAACTTCTGCAGTACTGACAATCTGGTACTCAGCCTTGGAGGACATGTTGTGCAAGTCTATTTGTCCACCTCAAAAGAGGGCAGACACAAACTGTCAGGAGTATTACAACCAACAGTGAATGTAGAACTATTTCACAGGTTGTGGCATCCTTGGGCCTATCAGAAGTAAAGAAAAGTTTTTTTACTCTCTAAATTTATTTTTCAAAGGTTCGCTCTTCCTCTGTCTCCTTGTGGTGGTGGTGTCCTATTTTGTGAGATTCCCCAGAAAATGTTAATGAAGCCTGTGCAGTGACCTCCAATTTGCTCTGCTTCAGCCACACCTGCAGCATGGTCACCATCTTCTTGTTTTTCCAATTAAATCTGCATAAAAATGTGAATCAATCAAAAGAAGAGACTCTCATAGGCAAATTAAGAACTTGGAAGTGAATCCCTATACAAGTTCTGACCACCTGTAGTCATAGAGGCTTTTCAGATCTGCACAAGTCATGCCACAGAAAAGCAAACTCGGTTTCTCTAAAAATTTCATCGGCAAAGAAAAAAAAAAAAACAGGCATAGAATTGAACAGGTGCAACAAAGAAATTATTTCCCCAACAGGGCACTTACGTTTTGTAGATTCTTGAAGAACATGAGTTCTATAGTCAAACTGGAATGAGCGACTAAAAACTTTCTTGTCAAAATGCATATATACCTGTGACAAAAAAAAGGAATGAAGATCATGTGGGCCAGATTGCTTTTATATTTGGGCCACAACTACGCATCCTCATATTATGAAGGTGTCATCTCATGCCTAATGTTCACAGTGCACTATGACAAATGGGTGGCCAGTTCCTATATGTCAGGAATTTTACTGTCACAGAAATCCATGAAAGAAAATGTATGGTTGTGTGACAATATTGAGTAAAGACGACGACTTTCATAGATCAGGGTTCACTGCTGCAGGAACATACAACATGAAAGGGAATCAGGTCAAGGTTGATGTCATCCCTCCAGCCTAATCTTTTTAAAAGACACACATCCCTAGTGGCATGTGGTTACAACCTTGAACCACAGTCATTGGGGAGGGGTGGCTGTAAGAAACTGCATTGTTCAACTAATGAGATTCGGTACTTCTTTATTATAGTGGCCTCGTCGATATAGTAACAAAAGCAGTGATCAGCGTGATTCGAGCAGTTTCGCTGTAGCAATTTTGGCAATGGCACTATAATGAGGAAGTAAAATTAGCTAACTGGTGTCCATTGAATGATGTACCATTATCAGCTGTCACTACTTAAGAAATGTAATTGTAAATATATCAAGTTGTAAACTATTACTGTAATACTAACATGCTGTACTACCTAACAGTAAACAGTAGCTGTACACTGAGATAACAGCTCTTACTTCACACACATCTAGCTAGACAATCATCTCTGTGCCTGACTGTGTACTAACTGTAATTTGCAAACTGATGTAACTTCTTCACAATCTGTGTGTTCACTGAGTATGTAATACTTGCATTCTGTTGTGCTCTATTACCATATATAAAAACTTACTGTAATATGGTCATGTAGACACTTAATATACTACTTATGAGACTATCCCCCGGCCCATCTAAGAATATGCCTGTCCCAGCAGGGTTAACCTAGTCAATAAAACAGAACTATATAACACAAACAAATCAACAAAATGTGGTTATTGTTAGATAACTGTATTTTTGAATATTACTTTGATTGGCAGATTTTGTTTACTGTTAGGCAGAATGTTTCTTTGCGGCAGTGATTTCGGTGAGGCCGCTATAATAAGGAAGTACTTGAGATTCTTTTCATGCCAGGAAGTGGTAAGTACAACATGTGTACCAAAAATGCTACTTGGGAAAGTGAATGTAACAGTGAAATCCTAAACCTTCCTATGAAACAGCGTGCAAAGAGGTAAAAGTGGTATGATTTTACCAAAAAGAGTATGGGAGGGTTGGGAGGGTGGCCTAATGGTTAAGGTGTTTGCCTTACAAACATAAGGTGCCGGGTTTGATTCTCACAAGAGATAATTGGCTAGGCTTAAAATGACTTGCAAGGGCAGTTAGCTTAGTACTAATCTATGAACCTATGAACCTATGAATCTACAGTGTTCCAAAATGAATAGTAGCCTTTATTTTAATCTAAATTATACAGAATAATCCACTATATATATATAGAATACAGGGCCACATTCCAACAGTTTTTTGGAACATATTAAAGATGTCAGGAATGAACTGCCTGCTAGCTTCATTTATTTTACCACAGAAGGAATACTCTAATTCCAAACTTTAACTTGTTATACTATTTAGTATTTTACATCTAAAATTATATCTGGGGTCTCTGAGCTTGTAAGAAAAAAGGAGGCACAGTTATGTCTAAGTTTAGGACTTTAGCTCCTCCATAGCTCTCAGCCGTCCAGATTTCTCCCTCATATTTTTGGTCTGTTCATCATAAAATATGTGGCTTACTGGCAAATAACTGAGGACTGAAGTCACTAAACAATGGGATATATTTGAGTTACAGACTTCATATCCTTCAGAAAAACACATGCAAAAGCAAATTATATTATTCTAGCAAAGTTAAGTTTATAAGAGCAATATTTAAAATCTGTCCCTGTTTTTGGGCCTTTGCCCCTCATTACTTTTGTCCAGATTTCTTTTAATAAGAGGTAGAGAGTTATGACTGCCTCTCAAATGTCTGTGGCTGACATAACCACTTGCTAGCTACATCAGTACATTTTGGACCTCAAAGTTCTGTTGTTAGTTAATTAATGCAGATTACAGTCTGGGTTATAAAGCTTACCTGTATACAGCTATGCAATTTAGTTAGCACTCTAAGCACACTTGTAAGGCTGGATGCCAATGTGCAATACTGTCTTCTATCTAGCATGACCTTGGGGTAAGACACTGACTAGAGCCTGCATTAGCAAAGTGGACAATCACATAATTTTCACAGCATAAGCATGTGAAGTGGTACAAGAAGTTCTAAAGAATTCTTCTGGTATTTCATCAGTGTCACAGTTGTTAAGAAAGCTGTTGGCCAAGTAGCTGTAGGCTTGAATGGTGTTGAAAATGTAACTGATGATTCATTAGTGTTGCATCAGGAAAAAGAGCATGACATGAACTGATGCAGCTACTGAATAAATTAAGGCAGCATAACTGCAAACTAAATAAAATCAAACAAAATCAAATTAAAAAGTTTAAAATTCACAGGTCAAATTTTAATGTCTAAAAACCATAATTCACGTAAAAAAAAAACACTGGCGTGACAAGAAGGCATTACAAAGGTCTATATGAATAATACAACATCTTGCAATGTTGGTATCCAATATTTAGAAATATCTATACCTCTAAGAAAGTTGTTGGAGCAAAATACAGTCTAGAAATGGAGCTATGAACAGAGAAGAGAGTTCTGAAATGTTTACCCAACTAACCAGAAATACTACCGAATCAAAATGCTGTGATGTGAACAAGAGTATTGGAGCTGTGATCCTTCAAGAAAACAGACTGGCATATGTCTAAGGGTCAGCAGTATTTACATATACAGAAAACAGATACACTCACATAGAAGAAACCAACAACAACAAGTTATGAATGGGAATAATTCTATGATTACAGCAAATAACTTCAGGAGAAAACGGATCAAAATCTCTAACAAAACAAATTCATAAAGTCTTTGGCAAGGCATCTCTAAAACTGCACAGGATGTTTACTCAATCTACAGTAGTCAAAAAGCCACACAGAGCAGATCTAGGCCCACTGAAGAATATTTATCAGAAATGTATGAAGAGTTCTTAAAACAACTAGAGATCTTTGGGCAATACCACAGTTAGCAATGACAAAAGAAAAAAGTAAAATAATTTCAGAAGTTTGTTGATAATACAACTACTGAAATACATCACAGTGGAAGGATGACCAAAGCAAAAGTAATCAGAATACAGAAAAAAAGTATTTTCTTACAAGAAAGAAATGAGTTGCATCCAGGATTTGTTGCGCAAAGGTAAGAAAGTAATTGCTTTTAATCAACAATCATCCGAGAATAGTAAAGTACCAAGAGACAATGGGCAGGATTCACAAAGCCTCCGTGTAAGAGTTACAAGGCTTACACGGAGGCTGCAGTTAAACGGTGTGACGTCAGCATGTCATGCATATGTATGAGGGCATGCTGAATCACACCTAAGGCATACACGGTCCGTGGAAGACAGTAGGGGGCGTGTCCATAGGCCGAGCCCTGCAAACGGACACGCCCCCAGAAGAGTAAAAGTGCCGAAAATAAACCCCCACGACAGAGTCCATGGAAATGTGAATAAACACAACACAACACATGTCCCCACAGACTATGAACATAAAATATATAAATGAACATGTTATATTTTTTTTAAATTGTAAAGATGTTTGCCTGTGAGTGCGCTCGTTTGCGCGGGTGTGCCCGTAGCTTAGCCACAGTTAGCAGTAAGTGGAAAAGCATATAAGAACTAACTATGCAAAGTAAGCCAAAAAGCAATAGCGTAGCGGTAGAGACGTCGGCTGAAGAGCAGGCAGTCATGGTTCAAGACCCCACAAAATCAATTTTTATTTTTAGTGAAATAAGCACGAAACAAGTCCCTGACATATATGTACACATATAAAATTATATTTTATGTAAAATGTAATGAAATGGGCCATTTATTTTGAAGAAATGTGAGATAACAAAATTATAAAAAATGCCAGATGTGCCTATAGCTGAGCTACAGTTTAACAAGTTGAGTGCATCTGCCCGTCGGTGAGCAGTGGTTTAACAGGTGTAAAATGAGTGCCCGAAGGTGAGCAGTGGTTTAACAGGTGCAAAATGAGTGCCCGTAGGTGAGCAGTGGTTTAACACGCTGAAACTGTGTGCCCCTAGCTGAGCTGAGCGTAATATGCATGCTGACAGCCAAATGAAGTGTAAACCAGCGTAACCCATTCGCGCGGAGCTGCGCACCGCGCCAACAAGCTAACTGACGGGCAACGTTGAGCAAGCTGTAACAAAACTGCCTTTACACAGACACACCTCCTAGCCTGTGTAGACAGTCATAAAATATAAAAAGCAGTGGCCAGGTTCGAACCCAGGATACCATGCACCATAGTCAAGGTACTGAACCACTAAGCCATGACAGCTGTACTTAGAAATGCAGTAATAGCAAATATATAGGAATGAATAGAAAGAGGAGCATGACAAAGCAGGTTTTGTGAAGCTGATACAATTCCAAAATGGCCAATCACAGATAAGTGCGGGAAAATGGCATATATAAGCCCCATAGGCGGGAATACACAGCATAACCGATTGTAGAACTAACTTGCAGCCAGAATGTCAGGAGTAGGTGAGGGTAGTCGCTTTCGAGCACAGAGGTGGGGCGTTGAGGAGTCCAAATATATGGTTTGGCTCCTTGTCCACAATCATGAGGTCCAACTCATGCAGGGCCAGGTCCTGTGGGGAGCATATAGGGCTGAGGCGTGGGACCGGTTGGCTCATGATCTCACCAGTGCCACAGGGATTCCAAGGACAGGTGAGCAGGTCCGTCACCACCATGCGGACCTGAAGAGACGCAAGCAGGACCAATTGAACCTTTGGATCCAGGAGGCCCAGTAAATGCCCAACACCCCACTACTGAGTAAGTTACATCTAATTATGTATGTACGAAATTAACCTAGCTGATATTATGGAGATGTGTATTCCAATATTACTTTATTTATATTACAGCTGCAGGTGTCCGTTCTGCGAACCGCAGAGCCTATGGCGATAGGCTGGTGCGGTTGCGCCACCAGGCAGGTCAGTAATCCTCTCCCTGTAACTGTAAATAAATATAAAAGTATGACAGTTAGCAAAAGAGTGCAGTGTAGTCACTAAGTAATAAAATGTACAAGTAACAGTGTAAGAGTGTTTGCAAGTATTGCTTGATTACAAAAGTGTGTTGCAGTCTGTAATCCAAACAGAAAAATGTAAATGTCTGAAATAAAGTCTGAAATAAAGATGTCCCACCTGTAATATAATAGTACACAACCTGCAGCAGGCTGAAAAGTACAGCTGCAGAAGATGAGCAAAACACATGTGTGAAATATATCCCTGTTGAAATACTGAAACATGACAGAAGTGAGACTGTTGGAAAGGATTGTGATAACTACAGTTAAAACATGTCAATAAAGCCTAGAAGTAAGTACCATCCTGAATTGTAAAAATAAAACAAGTGAGAGAGTGTGAGAAAGAGCTATGATTCCACCAATAAAGTAGTAATAACTCCTGAATAAAGTATACTGCAGTCAGTACAGAATGAAATGAATGTGACAAGCAGAACCAAACTGCGAAATGTGTTCAAAATGTTCCTGCGGCTGGAATGTGTATCCCAAAATCTGGATAAGTTGCTCTCAGTCTGCAATATGCAGATAGTATGATTGTCTGAAATACCAAACATCCACAGTTGTCTATAGCTATATAAAGCAAATGTAGCAGGATGATGTAGCTGAACAGAGCCAGATATGAACGTGTATGAATAAAAATGAAAATGTATATTGATGTAGTAGTAACATTCCTATCACCAACTTGAAGTAGTTATCACATAGGAAACTGTAGGTAGAACTGTAGTGTGTATATATCTGCAGCTATTAGAAATGTACAGCATATGTATTGGTATTTGAAGGTGTTAATTATATTTTCTGCACCCAACCCTATAACCACATATAATCCATTCCACGTGAAATTGGTATGTGCAATCACAATTAACACCCCTGGACATTTGTCCTGTTGGGTCATACATATTTGCATGCACGTTGATGCATCTGCCCTGTTCATACATCCAAACCTGATGGCCTGCTGCCATCAATCAACCCTGCATGTTGTTGGACTGTGTATTGCTGTTCAAATTATGCATGTGTTATGCTCGCTGTTCAATGGTGTGAATATCTGGGTGTTTGGTTAATGGGAATACTAATGCATGCTGTTACAACTAATTGTGAATGGTATTGTATGTTACTAACCCAAACTGTCATGACATAATGCAAAACATAGGACAGGGAAGGCGGGTTCCAGAGGACCCACCTCTCCCACCTCAGCTGGCGAGTGCACCTGGCAGTAATGCCCAGGCTGGACCCTCCTCTGGTGACCCTGTGCCACCTGCGGGTGGAAGTGCTGCAGGGGATGGGGCTCGTCCCCCCACTGCATATGTGGCTGGAGGAGAACCACCACTCACCCTCCGTAGCGTCCGGACTGTGGTGCGTAGGGAGATCCAGGAAGCTGTTCTTGGGCCCCTACACCAGCTTGAGGCACAGGTGGCACAACTAACGGGCATGCCTGCTGCCTGGTCTACACAGCCCCCAGCACAGCCCCATCCTAGGCAGTGAAGGCACAGTGGCAACTGCCCATGGGTGGGGATATCAGTTCCACTGTTGCCATCTGTGGGCTCATGGGCTCTGGATATCCAAACATCCGTTCCCGTCAATTGTGTAACCCCCCCCACACGTGTCATACACCGCCCCTGTATGCGTCTTGTTTGTCTTGTCTGTTGACCTACCCAACCTACCTCCCCAGCTATACCGACGACTTCCTTTACCTGACATACCACTCTCACCTGGAAAAAAAAAAAAAGGGCACTCTGTACCCACAAGATAATTACGCCCCATACATAGCTGCCCATTTCGCACACGTCTGCTGGACATGGAAACTGTCAATTACAATTGGCTGTACAAGTATTATTGTTGTCCTTACACCTCTCTCAGGGGTGGAAGGTTTCAAATGTCACACCAAATTACAAACATATGCACAGCTGTTGCTGATGAAGAAATGGGCAGCTATGGGCCTTACCTACATCCCTCCTGCAAAACCCAAGCTTGTTTCCCTACTGTCTTACCCTCTTTGTGACCCCTTTTTCACCACTTTCCTGTCTCCCCATTTTCATTTCTTTCAAAGAAAATAGCGCGGGTGTGAGCAAGAGTAAGCACTTTTAAGCGGTTGTAAGCGGTGTGCGCGAGCTGAACACCAGTGCGCATCTGAGCTCTCGCAAACCAGCGCTAACCCGGTTACAACTGCTTAAAAGTGCCTTAGTCACTCTGAATGACAGGTCCTGTAGTCTGCTCAAAAGCAAAATAAAATCCCACTGTCAGTCCCAACCCAGGACCTTGGAAACAGTAGTCTGCATGACTTACCACTAAGCCATGACTGTTATATAAGAACATTGTGCTACAATAAATATATCATGTAATAGTAGGAATGAATGTAAAGGGAATATAGGATGTGTAGTACACAAAGCATGTCATGTATATTTACTGTCAAATCTAGTGGATTTCTATAATGGTAGTGTGTGAACAGAAACAGCCATGCTAGTTGGTAGCTAGTAGGTAATAATGTCACTGTAGCACCTTGCAAGCCACACACATACTCACAGCAGGATAATCACTGCCCATACCCCACAACCTGTTACAGGAACACATCCGGACCAAGTAATAAAATATGTGGAGCAAAGGGCCAAAACCAGGGACACATTCCAAATAATGTTACAACAAACTTAGACAGTTCAGAGAGTAACAGGTTCTGCATTTTGTTGGATGTTTGGAAGGGTATGAAGTCTGAAGCTTAAATGTTTGTCACTATATTCTGACTTGAGCCCAGAGTGATTTGCCAGAAAGAGCTGTGCATAAGATATTGACCAAAATATGAGGCAGAAATGTGGACAACCTGCAAATATCTGTACACTTGAGAGGTCTGACACTGCCATATTTGAATAGTTAAGAGCCTAGACATAGCAACAGTGACTGAGGTTACAGGGATGCCCCACAGACTCCATATGAAATGTACAAACAGTAGGCAGAAAGGTGTTACAACACATGCAATGGTAACTATGAAGTCCTGAAAGTATGCACCACTTGCACGGCAGAAATAGTGTAGCAATACATATGCTCATGCTATCCCACAGTCACAACTGCAGAATACCAGACAATTTAATGGGTGTACCCCACTGATGTGTAGCATTCCATGAGGCAGATAACAAATGCACCTGAGAGTCTCTGGGGCCTGCTCAGCAGCATACTCAAATACCCTAATAGATGTCAAGGCCCACACCATGGCCAGACCACACTGCATGCTGTAACACCCTAGCAGATATAGCAAGCATTCCAAGGTGTGAGTGTACATGGAAAATAGGAAAGCCACAGCAGCACACTACAGTCAAGACACCTAGCAGGCATACAAGTAATGACTGTAAAGGGCAAATATTGAAGCCATAGCAACAAAGTGCAAGATCCACTGCTATACACCAGTTACACCACATGCCCCACAGGAAAGCACACACACCCACATTAACAGTAGTAGTAGTCTTAGGTGTCAGTGTACATACACACTTAGTACAGGAAACTGGAGAAATGAATAGAGAAATGTTAATCTACAACACAGCCGGAAATATGAGAGAGATACTAACCTTTACACTCACAGAACAGTGTCCACAGCATACCAGCATGGTCCCTGCCCTTAAAATCTGAAAGGGCTACGCCTATCTCACATACCTTTTTATAGCACTGTTCTGAAATCACAGTGAGAACTGCAATCAGTACACAACTGGCTGCATGCAATTAGCAAATGCTGGCTAACAATTGGTGCAGAGGCCATCACATGGACATATGCAGATACCTACAAAAGCATGCTGTACTCCCAGTCCACACATGCAATACTTTCATTGCACCCTGTGGAGGTAGTGAGAGACAGAGAGAGAGAGAGAGAGAGAGAGAGAGAGAGAGAGAGAGACAGAGACAGAGAAAAAAATAAACATACACAAACAAAACTGGGCAGCAACAAACACCTGAAAGCTGACAACTGGCAAGTGGAGCAGCAGGACACAAAAGCAGATGGCAACACAAGCAGCTGTGACAAACACAGGTAATGTAAAGTAATACTATAAAAGTCTACATACTGTGAACCCTCCATATGTGTCATTGGTCTGTATCCATATGTATATGAAGATGTGCAAAGGGCAGGGGACATACAGCAACTATCAGTGAAGGCTGTACATACATTTGTATGTGAGAGCATCTATGTGCACATATCAATGTAGGTTGAATGTAGGTTGTAGTGCAATGTACAAAGTAGGTTTCACAGTTATGTATGTTTAGCAGTATGTTAGTGTGTGTATACAGTTTTGTAAACAAACATGTTGATATACCTATCATATGGATACGTATTTATGTCAATATATGTATGTATGTATGTATATATATATATATATATATATATAATATGCATATATGTATACATACATAGAGATAGATGTAGGAATACATAGACAGATGTAGATAGATAGAATATGTACACACATATATATGTAATACACACATACAGATATAGATATATGTAGATACATATACATAGACAGACAGATCTGACTATCTACAGGTATGACTGTATATGACGATCTCACACTCCCCTGTCCCACCCCTCTGTCACTCTCACCCCTCTCTGTCACCCCTCCACATCTATAGCAATATATGTACATCAATATATATATATATAAATATATATATATATATGTATATATATATATATATATATATATATATACATATATATATCTATATATATATATATATATATATATATATATGTGTATATGTATACAGAGAGAGAGAGATGTATATATATTCTGAGTGAGGCACATGTGTACAGATGTATTGCAACAGGTGCCTGGTGACAAAGGCATGGAGTGAACACCAGTGTCAAAAATGGAGTACCATACCCCATTTCAAATCAACTACACCAGTAACCACCAGATATGTGATTGGCTGCCCACCACTGCATGTCTCAGGGGTGAACAGGGTCATAAATGTGTACAATAGTCCCCCCAATGATATTCACAGTGGCACACTATTCCTGGAATACCTGCACATGGTATGTGTCAGCAGACATGGTGTGTCAGCTACAGACATGTAGGTCAGTGTACCCCTCCACACCACATAATGGCTGCCATGGTATGTACCTCACATGACAGCTACAGATATGGAGAAGGACACAGTGACATGTACAACACTGTGACAATGCACTCAAACACATTACCAATACACAGTGACTGACAACACCACAGAGTACACACATACTACCCACATAGAGGTTACCACTCCTGGATTTACATACTTAAGTCACACCCATGACAGATGTCCAACAACCATAGTAACACCTCACACCATCCACAACCTAAATGACTGCTGTGTGTCGTCCGTGCCACTGCAATAGAGAGCACATGGTGGAGGTACAGGTTCCTACCCACAGATAAGACATACCCTGCAATAAACCACACAGTGTTAAGAAGCAAGACTCCCCATGTCACACATACCCCTGCTGAATGTTAGTCAGATAGGTAATATGCCATATGAGTCACCCTGTGTAACTGTCTGACAGCAGCAGGTACCATCACATCACGTGTCACAATGGTCAGGGTAGCAGAACAATATGCTGCTGTAGTCCCAGGGGCAATAGCGTATTGTATAGTATTGTATTGTATTGTAATGTATTGTATTGTGTTGTATTGTATTGTATTGGTATGTAGAGGTGCCTCCTTCGTGGAGTGGAACCACTGCTGCTGTGCGCCAGTGTACAGGTACATATCCTGTAGTCAGGCTATTGTTACATAGCACTTCTATATGTGTGTTTAGCTCCTCTTGGAGTTCATGTAGCATGCAACCGGGATTACCATCAGGTCCCATTCATGTTGTGTATTCTGCTTTCCTGAGGGTGGCTCTCACCTGGACATCTGTGATGACAGGGAGGTTACAGTCAGCTGGGATAACTATGTCTTATTTTGGGGGAGAGGGAGGGGGGAAACCTGCACTCAACCTGTCTGTCACAATGTTGCCAATATCTGTGGGTTCAGTGAATTATTTGTTGTTGTGTATTAACTATGAGCATAGTGGAGGGTTTCTGACCAGGTTGCTAACATAACTGAAGATAGCCTTGTGGTTATCTGTAGTGTCCCTGTTGATTTCCCTCTCAAAGTTGCCCATGGATGTTTGTATGAGAGAAAATAGCTCCTTACTAGTGCTGATCAGACATGCCTTCCCTTTATGGAATTATGCTCTGTCTTGCAGTAGCTTCCATCGTTTGTAATACAATCTGTCTATGGCTGGGGTCCACCAGACAGGATGCTGTCCCTTTGTGGAGAGTGTCTTGGTCTTATATGGGATTGCATGATCCATGCATTCTCGGAGATGTCCGTAGAAATCATTTGTGAAGGGGTCAGCATTGTGGGTTGTGTCTTCCACTGGCCCAGTGGGCTGAAAGGATACCATGTCACTGTTACAAAGTGTAAAGTTTGCATTTGCAATGTTATTCACTAAAGTCGTTTGTGCTGGTGGTGGAGGTGGGATATGTATATCCAGGGCAATTAGTTTGTGGTCAGCTCACAGTAGTTGATGATGTACCCCATACAGTACCTAGATACAAACCCCCAGAGTGAGGAGGTGCTTTGGACCTGAATCAGTGTTCTGACTGCTGGGGTTTGGTAGTATGTCGTATGGAGTGTGCCAGGTACTGTTGCACAGTTGCTGGCTGAGCATTGATACCTGGCCATTTACATGTGTATCCACCAATAGACAGACAGATGCTATATATGTGAGATATGTTGTATCACAATAGTTGAGTAGCATGTGTAGTAAGTGTGCCAAATTCTGCTGACATATATTGCTGATATCATGTTATTTCCTTTTTCAGGACCATGGCTCACTCGCGAAATCCAGCTTACTCTGCAGCTGAGGATGAGGAGATACACCAGAGCCTGGTGCGGGATTATGCAATACTCTTTTCCCGCACCAGCCAGAATCAGCAGGAGAGGGCTGCACTGTGGCAAGACCTGGTCCGTCGGGTAAATGACATAGGCATGTATAATAGGACATATGAGCAGGTACAACATCACTGCAGTGATTTAATCAGAAATGTCCGTCAGCGTGCGTCGGATATCCACAGGCAACAGGTCGCCACAGGTGGTGGGGTGGCTACACATCCCCCACTCACCAGACTGGAGGGACTACTCATGAGTGTAGTGGCTCCAGCCCGCCAACAACAACAGCAGCAGCAGACATGCATTATGATGGAGGCTGGAGCCACGCAGTAGCAAGACTATGAGCGTGCAGGTAATATGCCATATGTATAGTTGACTGTTGTGTACATTGGTGGTTAATGCATGTGTGAGGTGTGTCCTTGGTTTGTAGCTGTCATCATAGTATTTAATGTGCAAGTGTGATATCCTCAATATCAGCAGCTGACCTGTGAAAGGCAACTGTTGTACTACTGACCTGTATCATACTCAGTAGCAATGGCACAGTTGTGCCCACTGACATTAGTTTCCTCGCTTCTGCAGGTCCCTCCAGTGTAACAGCAATGCAGCCTATCCATGCTGGTGAGTGTGTATTAACAATACCTTTAATAGTCTTGATAGTAATAGTAATATTAGGCTCACTGAGTAGTGCTCTGTGTATGCATGCAGGTGTGTCTGTGTCTGTGTGTTGATATCTCGCATACTGAGTAGTGTACAACTGTGTGCAACTGTGCATGTGTGCACCTGTGCATTTGTGCATGTGTGCACATGTGCATGTGTGGATGTGTGCATCACTGGTAATATTGTGTAGACATTGTAAACTGTGTTTCCTGTTTCCCTCCCACAGGTTCTAGTGCTGCTCTGGTGTCATGCAGCAGGGAACCTGAATCAGGTGCCATGGGTACTGATAATGATGACATCTGTGTAATGGCACAGGAAGGTATGCCAGGGTCCGTCATTGGTCAGCCAATTGACAGTACACAGCTGTCAACCCCATCAATGCGCACAGTTATCCTGACAATACACCATTTGTCACCAATGTCCCTAGGTGATGGACAGCATACAGTGGGCATTGACCAGGGTAATGTGGTATCTGTGGCACATGCGTCCCCACACAGCAGCCATGGGCATGGCCTTGAGATGGTACCACACAGACAGATGTCCAGGGGTTCTCGTGGGAGCATCCGTGGGCGTACTGCCCCTGTCAGACGTGCTCACAGAGGTCTTACAACCTCAGCTATGTTTCGGGCTGTCATGCAGGCACAGTCATGTATGGAATGGTACACCAGACAGGGTCTGAGGGAGCTGATAGCATGTCGCACAGCCATGACTGACAGAATGCGTGACATTGCGACTGCCATCCGTAACTTCACCGATGTCATAGACAGACGTTGTGGGGACATATTAGACCGGTTCCACAACTACATGTCCATGAGCCAGGGCGATGGTGGGCGGTTGAGGTGTCGACGTGGGCGTATGCCAGCAGCAGCTGGCAGTCATCGTGAACGACAACAGGGCCGCGGCCGCCCCCATAGTGCCAGCAGCAGACCCAGCAATGCTGGGTCTGTGCTGTCATCAGACCACCCCAGGAGATCACGTGCACGTGGCTCTGGCCAGGCCCGACACGGATCTGTGTCCAGTCAATGAACACCTGCTTCTGATGACAGTACCCAGTCTGGGTTGGTGCCGGATACGGTCCGTAGCACACCTGCAAGGCACAGGTACCGTGTCCGTGGCCAGAGACACTGATCTGTATGACCTGGCAGGTACAGTCTGTGGCTGTCCACAAACACCAGTATATGGCAGCCATGAGGTGGAACTGTGTGCATCCATACACACATGCGAATTGACAACACCTAGGGCTACCGCATACACACACACACTGCATCAACATTGCCCCACCTTGTACTGCTGTCCCTCACCAACACACATACACGTACATGTCAATTGGTGGTATCGGTGGCTGACTCAGGCATACCAAGTTCACACCCTGTGCATATGATGAAACTGTGCCACCTCCTGCAATCTGTAACATCAGTGCAGGTACAGGTTAAGATGTTGCTGATGCACAGGGTGACTACATAGACGTGTAGTAATAGTATCATGTTGTTAACAGTACTGTGTGCCGATATAATTGTGGGTATATCACAGCATGCCTGATGCAGTAAGGGTATGATTGTCATGTACTGTTGTCTACACCCATGGTAAGTACCATAGTGTATCATCTGCACATGTTGGCATACTGGTGGTAAGGATGTCAACAGAAGGCTACATACATAGGTAGCACAGGGGATAAGGTAATGAAAGTATTAATACGCAATGATGGACATGTAAACTGCAAGTGGCATGTTGCCCACACTGGACTCTGCAATGCGAATGTTTGAGGATGTTGATATGTGTGCAGTACTACACGACTGGTACAGGACACACAGGAGCACCTTAGCATTGCAAGCTCACATCTCATACCATGCTAGACAGCCCCAACACACAAAACTAACTGTCACAGGAGGGAGAGCCCCCATACATGTCAGGGATACTGTGGTGGCAGGCCAGGTAGCATACATCCTACTAAGTATGGAACTACTGAGTGAAGACTCAGTGTCTGTTATTTGACATGTGTATTACTGCAGGTATGAGCACATGGGTTTCCATCCAGTTATTGTACATCCTGACGGTACATGGTCTATACACTTGTGTGCGCTGAGACTGGACCCTAGCCATCTGACCTATGTATTTCCGTGTACATGTGCATAGTGCCTGCATATTTGCAGTGTTACCTACTGGAAGTGGTACAGCTTGTTTGTTGTACAATGGACTACATGCAGCCCTGCTTACTGTAGCTTTGTTTGCATGCATGTTTGCTTGCAGTTACCCTGGAATACTGATCCCACCTGCAATGAAGAGTTACAGAGCTTCTGTGGACTCCTAGTGACATCTGCATAGCTTACTATATATGTATGTCCATGTCTCACTTGACAGAACGTCACTGTTTGTCCTGTTCACATGTACGTTGCCTGTGACACATTGCATATGACTTACTTGGCATTTGTCCACGTGAGCAGTCATATATGCCACTGCTAACTAATCACAGGCACTACACCCTCACATACTCACCTTCTGTTGAACAACCTGCTTCGCTAGGGACGGCTTGCACCTGTCACCCCTGGGCTTTCGGATATTGGCAAAGGCTCTTGCTACCCCCATTGTGCCTTTGTTAGGCAAGGCTCAAAAGACAAACCCACCTCCATAGGAATCACAAGGGATAAGAAACTAAGAGTAATGCTACTCAATGCCAAAAGTCTAAACCTCAAGATGCACGCACTCAAAACTCTCCTTAGCATGGAGAACATTGATATCTGTGCAGTAACAGATACCTGGTTCAGGGCTACAGAGAGCACCCCAGCACTACCAGGTTATACCTCATACCATGCTTTTCAGCCCCAAAACTTGGACCGAACCACAAAAGGAGGGGGAGTATCGATATTCATCAAAGATACCCACACCTCCAGGTTGGCAGCAAAGCACCAAGCATCAGAGACTATCCATGTGCAACTAACAGTGGGTAAAAACTGCCTTCCAGGTTATAGCCTGCTACAGACCACCCTCCCAAACCCAAGAACCGCACTCGGCCTTCCTGAGAACAGTGGAAAATATGAAGGTCTCTCCAAACACCATTATATTGGGTGACTTCAATTACCCAAACATAGACTGGGAGCATGACTCTAGCTCCAACACTCTAGCCCAAAGATTCCTAGAATTTATGAACTCAAATGCTATGGAACAACTTGTTACTACTCCCACAAGAGGGGAAAACATACTGGACCTGATCATCACCAACATGGGGACTCTATGCTCCAGACCAGAAGTGTATCCCTCACTGGTAAGATCAGACCATAAACTAATCTCACTGGATATTCACATCCTGACCCCACCCCCTGCCCAGAAAACCACAGTGAAAAACTTCTCTAAAGCAAATTCACACTCCTCAAAACCGAGGTGGAAACCTTCAAAGCCCCTGGGCCTGTGGAAAATACGGCCCAGACCGCAGATTCCTCTATAAACGCATTCTATGGACACCTTCAGGAATGCATGGATCATGCGATCCCAAATAAAACCAAGACCCAGTCCTCCAAAGGCAGACGTCCTGTCTGGTGGACCCCAGCCATAAACAAACTATATAATAGAAGGAGGAAGCTACTAAATGATACAGCAAAATCCCAAAAAGGGAATGCATCACTGATCAGTATTAGCAAAAAACTACGGGCACTCATAAAATTGTCTAAGGCCAGCTTTGAGAGAAAATTGCACAGGACACTAAGGATAATCACAAGGCTTTCTTTAGTTATGTTAGGAACCTGGGTGGTAATTCCCAGATATATGCTCAGAGGTAGTCCAAAATGTCAAAAGAAACACCGAACCCTCAGACATTGCCAACATCCTAACTGACAGGTTCAGCGCAAACTTCTCTCCCCCCCTCCACACCGAAAGGGCAAATATTTATCCCAGCAGAGTGCTGCCCCCCTGACATCTCAGATGCTCAGGTAAGAGCTGCCCTCTCCAAAGCAAAAACCACAGCATCAATGGGACCAGACAGTGTCCCGGGCTGTGTCCTACATGAACTCCAAGAAGAGCTACACCCAAACATAAAACTACTGTTCAATCCCAGCCTTACTACAGGATATGTGGCCAAAGAGTGGCGTACAGCAACAGTGGTCCCTCTCCATAAAGGTGGTGCCTCAACGGATCCTGGACACTATCGTCCCATAAGCCTGACTAGCTTGGTCTGCAAAGCTATGGAAAGGATCATCATGGACCTCATAAATAAAGATATTGGGGACCTACAGACACTGGATCATACCCAGTTTGGCTTTGTTAAGAGCAGATCCTGCCTCTTAAACCTGGTTGATTTCTTTGAAACAGTCACCAAGGCCATTGACGAGGGGAAGGTGATCCACACAGCCTACCTGGACCTCGCAAAAGCCTTCGATACAATACCCCACTCGGGCATTCTAGAGAAGCTCATCAGCTTAAATATAAACCCCTATGTCACTAGATGGATTGCACACTGGCTCAAGGACAGAACCCACATGGTTAGAATTGCTGGAGCCATGTCAGACTCCAAACCAGTTACAAGTGGTGTCCCACAAGGCTCAGTCCTGGGACCTCTCTTGTTCGGTATATATTTCTCGGAGGTACAGGCCAACACAGAAGGACTGTGGCTGACCAAATTCACAGATGACTGCAAACTGGCCGCCATAATCGACTCTCCAGCCGACACAAGCATCCTCCAAAAGGGCCTCATAGAAACAGACAACTTGTGCCAGAGCCATGGCCTCAAGCTGAATGCCAAAAAGTGTAAAGTCATCCCCTTTGGCAAAAACAAAGTGCCCACAAAGTACCACATAGGTGGTAATCCATTAAGTACAGAAGAAGTAATTAGGGACATGGGGACCCAAGTTGATAGCAATCTCTCATTTGACAACCACGTGGCCAAAGTGGTTAGAAAAACATTTTATATAGCCCACCTCATCATGAAGGGATTCACATCTAGATAAGGGGAGGATATCATGCCTCTTTACTCATCCCTCATCAGGCCCATAATTAAGTACAGTGCCCCTGTTGGGATGTACCTTACCAGACACCTGCAGCAACTGGAAAGACCCCAAAAGTATCTCACCAAGAGGATCAAAGGGCTCAAACAGATGCCATATGCTAGCAAAAATGAAAACAAAATAAGCCAAGAACCAGATGTTAGCAGAAGTTCGGCGTATGAGAGCCCTCTAGACAACCAACAGTTGAAAAATAAAATACATCCACAAAACCAGAGTTCTGTTGAGAAGTCTCTTTGCACAGTTGGTCCAAGAAATTAACTACGACCAGGAACAGTACTGGAGTCAAATAAAAACTTCTTTAATGTGGTACGAAATTAATAAAAACGAGTGCTTTCACCTGGCAATCCCAGGCTTTTTCAAGATACAATGCAAGTGTGGCAATGCAGTATATATATTCTGACTGCTAAGCCAATTATTGAATTAAACATCACGTAAATTGAATAATTGAAGCATTAAGAAATTTAAAAAGTTCACAAGAGTTAAAAACACCTTAGAATTGTCCAAAGACATTCTCAGTAAAGTTTGTAAAACTAAAATTGTAATGATGTTGAAATGAAACAAAATTTAAATGTCAAACTGCTTTTAGCAAAATTCAATACTTTGTCCAAAGTCAAACATACAAATGAAAGTATTCAAAACTAAGTAACTGTAGATAAACAATAAAGATTTACTGAAAAATGTTTCACACTAAAAAAAACATGTAACAGTATAAAAATTTGAATATTTAAATGAAACAGTCAATTATCCTGTTAAGACATAAAGATAACACTGTTGTTCATCCAAATTTGGACCCTTTCAAATGAAATTTTGGTACCCCTTTTTTAAGACATAAATTTTTGTTCTGATCCCGAAATTACCAGTTTACAATATCAAATTTGTTAAAAAAAGGTTTTTACATGTTACTTATATTTTGTTTTGAATCACTTTGAATTTTTTATTTCCCGTTATTCTACTAATATCAACAAGTTTTTCATTCTTCAAATTTTTATGGTTTAATCATTTTCAGGTTTAAAATTTTACTTAAGTATTAACCATATAGTTGTTTCAGAGCTTTAACTCCAATTTAAATTTAAATTTGTCTATGTTTTAATCCTTGATTTACATTTAAGTTTTAAAATATTTAAACGTTTGGGTTTTGAAAAACCCCAATCATTTTAAAAGGGTTTAAATTCTAAGTTTTTAATCAATGAATTAATTTTAAATATCCTTAATTATTCAAATGTGTTTAAAAAAGGAAAACAGAAACTTAATATGCCTTGACAATTCAAGGGTTTTTTAATCCAATTTAACCTTTTTAAAAAATTTAGCTTAATTTTTAAAACGGTGTTTAACAAAAATTTTCCCGATGATAAACCATTCCAACCCAAAAATGGGGATTGACCTTAAAATTCCAAATCCCCCGACCGGAAAGAACCTCAGCCTAAAAAAATGGACATGCTTAGGGCGATTCATAAAAGGCCCCCCCAACCAGAATTAAAAACCCCCCCAAATACAAATCCCATTGACTCTTAAGAGGGAACCCGATGAATAAAAAGGGGCATGTTTGGGGGCATTCTCCCGAGGCCACAGAAAAAAACCCAAGGGTTTGCAAGATTTTCAATTTTCAAAGAAACTTTGGTGGTAAAAAGTTTCCCCTACCTTTTGAAATTTAACCAGGGACCGTTCCCCAATGGCCTAGCTGTAAAACCCCTGGCAACAAATACTTGGTAGGTTAAAAGTCCCTTGCAGTACCTTATGGACATTTGGGAAAATGGGTTTTCCCCAAAGGCCCAGTGCCCTGTTAAATCAACCTCCAATACAAAAAACCAAAGTAGAGTGCAAAATGCCCCTTGGGATAACCCTTGGCCCCGTTTGGAAAAATGTGGGCTTTGGGGAAAATTTCAGTGCCACAATACCAGTCAATTCCCCCACACTGGAAACAAACAAACAGTGAACACACTGGCCAAACTGGGGACCCAAGAAAAATCCCGCCGACGGCAAACCCTTTCAGGTGGACACAGGCAAATTTTCCAGAGAACCTAAAACAAGCAACAAACCGTGGAAACACCGGGGCCCGGGCCAAAAATACACCTGCCGTGGAGGAAACCCTTTTTTTTCCAAAAGTAGGTAGCCACCAGGCCAAAAAATAAGGCACAAATCCCTGGGCAAAAGTCCACCATTAACAACACACGGTCAGTGAGGCCTTAAAATTTCAGTAGGGCCCGCCACCAGGCTGACCGTGAAGGTTTCCCCGGGTAATGGGGAACATGGCCACAAGGGACAGGCTTAGCCGAGGTTGGCAAATACCCTCAATTTCTGCCTATCTGAATGTGATGAATTCCCGGACTACAAAAACTGAAGGGTTTCCCAGCATGTGGCACGGTTTTATGGGCCCCCTTGTTCATCCCCCAAGGTGAATCGAATGTTATAAACTGTAGCTACAACCCCAGCCGAAAGGTTCCTGCTGTAGGATGATTCCTATAACCAAAATTTTAACCACTCCCACACACAGGGGAAAAAACCCCGCAAATTTTTATTAACAAATAATTAAACCCAGACCAGATGGGAACTTGAAAGGAAGGTACATATTTAATTTTACACACATACCACATCGTCCAGCCATTACTGTTTAAACCATGAAAACATTATTTACAACAACCCCAACATGGGAATTTGGAAAAACAGTCATTGTGGAAATTTAAACCATAACTAAATGTGCCATGCCCTTTTGGGAAAGTCAGATGTATTTTCATTATTGGGGAACCCCCCCAAAATTTTGGGGGGCTGACAAAACCCTGTGGAAATTTGGGAAAATTCAAAGCCAACTTGTGCTTGGGCAAAGGGAGCCTACAGAATTCATTTCTTACCCCCCCCTGATTGAGGGTTCAAAAACCTCCTTTAGAAAGGAATAGCGCAGCGGGGTATTGCATATGGGAGGTTTCCCTTTTACATATCTACCACATGTTTGAAGGGAATTACCTTAATTGTTTCATTCAAAGGACATTTTTCAAAATTGCAACCAATTTCCTCCCCTGACTTTAGGTTCAAACCCCCCCAACATGTTAGAAAGGGGGAAAAGGGCCTTAGGGCTCATTGCAAAAGGGATTTCCCTCTGCACCAAAACCCCACACACAGTTTTGAAAAAAATTAAAACCTTTTCCCCAGTTAAAAGGGACCTTAACAGACTTGCCACCACTACCCCCCCCTGCTTTAGGTTAACCCTACCTAATATGTTTGAAAGAGAGGCATTGAGGGTTTCCATTCAGGGTTTCTTACTTTTAAATGCCAAAACAACCCTTTAAAAGGGAAATTTTCAATTAAATTTTTCCTATTGAAAGGGCACTCAAAGAATTGCAAACCTACCTTCCCAAAACTGGGGTTTCTTCCCCCTTTCCTTTAATTTTTATACATTTAGAAGGAATTGCAAGGGGGTTTCCCTTCCAGGGCTTTCCTCGACAAATTTCACACATAATTTAAAAAATGGCATTTGAGGTTCCCTCCAAAGGGACACTCAACGACTTGCAAACAGACCCTTTCAACAAAAACTTTTTCGGATTAAATCCCAAATATATTTTGAAAGGGGGGACCATTGCCCATTCCAAAAGGGCATTTTCTCACCCAGATTAAACCCAAAATCTTACACAGAGGATTTCAGGATTAAACCCCCCCCAAAACATATTATGCATTTTAGGGACACTTCAGGGCAATATCCCCAAAAACTGGCAGGGTTTGCCCATCATTTGGCCCCAATTTCACAAAACCATCCAGACCACCTTCATGGGGGCAAATTTGCTTCCGGGAACAGGGCCCGATATGCATGCACTCATTAGTTTTAATGCGTACCCAATTTTTAAAAAACCAACCTCCAAACAACCCACACCACACAATTTGTCCTGGGCATGGCAGAAACTAGCAGGGAATACAATTCCCCCTGAACCCTCGGAACAGGGTATTGTTAACCAATAGCCACCATTTTTACACCATACCCACCTTTCCCTGGACATCCATATCCCACCCCCACCACCAGGCAAGGTTGTCACTGCAAACAAACTGTATTTATCAAAAGCAGACTTTACACTTGTGAAGACTGGGGTGGAAGACTTCAAAGGACCCATGCTGGGGGAGTATACAGGCCACTCTGCATAATCCTTGACAATTGCATTCTATGAGCATGTGGAAGGTTTGCATTGATCATGCTATCCCAAATATACCCATGACTGCTCCACAACAAGACACCTGTCAGGTGTACACCAGCCATATATGAGCTGTCCAACAGACAGAGTGAGCTAATACATTGCAGAGCAGTTGCCCACAGAGGGAGGACATCTCTGAACAGTACCGGCACGACACTTCAATCCCTCATAATCATCACGACACAGTGTTGACAGTGAAATTGTCCAGACAATGCAAATAAGGCTCTCCTCAGTCTGTTATTGATGCCCACTTACTGTTAGAGGTCCTCAGCAACCCTCTTCCAGCACACACCAACAACATGGATGTGGCTTAGCAAATTCAAACCCTGGGATCTCCACTGTGTCCCTGCTTGACAGAGGCACAGCACACTAGCCTCACACGGTGCCTTATGTGACCTACTTTACAGTGGCACAGTAGCCTACTGTACTGGGGAGGCAGACGCCAAGCACACTCTGGCTAAGCTGTCATTCCCTAGGGCAAACAGCCTACTGTTGACCTCTACACCCATATGTTTAATTGTCAGATGCACATTACTTGTTGCTGATAGACTGTTTTCAGGTCTTTATTGCCATAGCATTCCCTGTTTGTATGAACAACTTGTGTATCTGTGGAAGATGTTTGAATATGGGAGGGATCCACTATATCACGCATGTCTCTGTAGTCATTTAACTGTGTGCACTGGGCAGACTGCTGTAATGTGGTTGGTTCCTGGAATAACACGTACAAATACCAAATATGTGTGGCCAACTGCTAAACTGAGACTTGGCCTAAGTGTGTGAGCATGCCCAGTTCAGCCTTCCCATGGCATGTTGTCTGACATATGTCTCATTTATCAAAGTGTGCGAGCATGCCCAGTTTGAGCTTTCCATATGTTGAACTCTGCAGCCCACCACATTTGTGGATGAGTGTGAACTTCAACAATATCTCACGTTTATGGTTGTGTGTCATGTTGTGTAGTTACTGTCCAACTGCTTTGTGTCTGAACACAACAGGGATTATACTGTGCCTGCAGGGTTTGCATGGGATACTTTGCATACAGTTGTCAATATCCTTTCATACTGACCTAACACTGTAGTACCGTATAGTGTACTGGTTCAGTACTTTCACAGTGGTGGACAGTATCCTGGGCTTTAGTCCTATCACTGCTTTACATTTCCATAGTGAGCACAACAGTCTGGTTAGGGGCCAGTTGTGCACATCTGACCATGTTGCATTATGTTCAGATATGAACTACTTAAACCAGGCTTGTCCAACATTGGTAGTGTATTCCACAACATAGGTGTACATTGGCAAACACTAGCGATGTGCCCTAGGCCATTTCTAATGCTAGTCGAAGAGTGTGTTTGTCCTTCGACACACATTGTAAGTGGAGTTTGCCATGACATATGTCATGGTTAGTATACTGTGCCTCCATCTACCTGTGACATAACAGTGATACCCAGGGTAAACCTACCATCTCCCATCCACTCATCAAGATTCCTCTTGAGGAGAATCGATGAATGACTCTCTGGCTAACCTGTACTGGGAGTTTACTCATGAGTGGGGGTGGCTTCTGTGTTATGGATCATACAGTACAGCTTGTCCTATGTATGTCAGTGCTGGGGTTCAGGTCTCTCATGTGCATAGCTCACTGCCATTCAGACTGTACAAGGTGCAGCATGTTCATTGATTCCAGCTTGGACATGGCTTTATACATCAGGCACAGCTTGCCTCTGGGTGGGCAGCATGGCAGTGTGTGGAGCTGCAGTTTGTTTAATCAGGCAACACATGGCATCTGTTCAAGCTCTTTGATACTCCTGGTGAGGTACTTTTGGGGACTTTACAGTTGATGGAGGTGTCTGATGAGGTACATCCCACAGGGGCTATTTGTAGTCAATTGCAACGCTGATGAAGGATGACTGCAGAGCCACAATGACCTCCCCTTATCTAGATCTGACAAACTTCATGATTAGGTGGGTATATGGTATGTTTCTGTAAACACTACAGCCACATGTTTGTCCAATGCAGGATATCTATCACCTTGTGTCCCCAGGTCTCTCATTACATGTTAAGTATGTAATGGGTTAACACCCATGTGGTAATTGGTGGGCACTTACTGTATATCCACAGGGGTTGACTATACACTTTTCTGCAATTAGCTTGCTGACATGGCTATGGCACCAGTTGTCTGTTTCTATGTGGCCCTTTTGTGGGATGCTTGTGTCAGCTGGAGGGTCAGGTATGGTGGGCAGTTTATAGTCCTCTGCAAACATGTTCAGACACAGTCCTTCCATGTTGGCCTGTACCTATGGGACATATATACCAAATGAGGGAGGTCCCAGGACCAAGCCTTGTGGGATGCCAGTTATATCTGGTTTGTAGTCTGACATGGCTGCAGCATGTCTGACCATGTCAGTTCTGTCCTTGGTCTGGTTTGCAACCCCTCTACTGACATAGGGGTTTATATTTAAGCTGGTGAGCATATCTATAATGAACATGTAGGGTATTGTATGGAAGCCTTTTCAAGGTCCAGCTACGCTGTGTGGACCACATTGCCCTCATCAATGACCTTAATGACGGTTTCAAATGAGTCAAACATGTTTAAGGGGCAGGATCTGCACTTAAGAAAGCCACACTGTGTATGGTCCGGTGTCAGTAGGTCCCCAATATCTTTATGTCTGCGGTACATGCTGATCCTTTCCATAGCTGTGCAGACCAAGCTTCTCAGGATTCTGGGGTGGTAGTTTGCAGTATCCATTCAGGCAACACCTTTGTTGAGAAGGACCACTGTTGTTGTACACTGCTCCTTGGGTACATATCCTGTGGTAAGGCTGACATTGAGCAGTAGTGTGATTTGGCATTCCATTCTTCTTGGAGTCCATGTTGGACTCAGCCCAGGACACCATCTCATACCATTGCTGCTGTGTGTTTTGCTTTGTAGATGCTGGCTGTTACCTCAGCATCTGCAATGTCAGGGGGCCAGCAGTCTGCTGGGATAGATATTTTGCATTCTGGGTTTTGCACTGCACCTGTCAGGTTGTATGTTGGCAATATGTGTGTGTGTTTGGTATGTTGTTTGTAATATTTGTGTGATTCAGAGCATATCTGTGAATTCCCAACATGGTTCCTACCATCAGTTGAGAAAGCCTTGTGATTATCCTTAGTGTCCTGTACAATTTGTATCTTCATAGGTTCATAGGTTCATACTAGGCTATCCACCCTAGGGCATTTATAATCCTAGCCAGTGTGTGTTTGGCTTTCGCCACCCCTTGCTATGTGAATATTATGGCCATTTATGATTTACTTTACTGTGCCTCTGTCTGGACGTGACACAGTGAAGACCCCCAGTGTACATCTACGATCATCCATCCACTTGGCAAGATTCCTGTTGAAGAGTGTCAGTGAGGGGCTCTGCCTAACATGGAGTGGGATTCTGTTCCAAGGTGTGGGGAGCCTCTGGATTATGTATCTGTCCCTCCAGCACATCCTATTTCATTATGTGTTGAGGTTGACATCTCTGACTCTCACAGCTCCGATGGCTTTGAGTTTTCTGGGGTGGAGCATGTCCATTACTCCTGTGTTGGACATGGCCTTGTACAACAGACATACAACGCCTCTGTGTAGGCAGTATGTGACTGCATTCAGCTGGGGTGTCTACAGCCAGGCAGCATATGACATATATCTGAGACCCTATATCCTCTTGGTGAGGTACCTTTGAGGTCTTTCTAACTGCTGCAGGTGTCAGGTAGGGTACATCCCAAATGAGGCATTGTACTAGATTATGGGTCTGATACGAGAACAGTATAGGGGCACAATGACCTCTGTTGACGTAGATGTGAATCCTTTCATGATACGGTGTCCAATATAGACAGTCTTCCTAGCCACATTGGCAATGTGAGTATCACATAACAGGTTACTGTCCACTTGTGTCCCTAGGTCCCCGATTACTCCTTCCATACATAATGGTTTACCATCTATGTGGTAATTTGTGAGTACCTTGTTTGGTATTTGGTGGGACATTCATACTGTCCAGTCTCTTCAGGACGACTGTGTGGGGTTCCTGTGTGTGAGAGTGTGGTCTGTAGCATGCTACAGACTGTACAGCAGTCTTGCCTACAGTTAGTTGCACATGGGTGGACTCCAATGCTTTGTGCATTGTTAGTTACCTGGACGTATGGGTGTCCGTGCTGAATATGGATACTCACCCTCCTTTTATGTTTTGGTCCAGGTTTTGGGGCCATAACGCATGATATGTGGTATAACCTGGTAGTGCTGGTGTGCTGTCAGGAGGCTTGCAGCAGGTTTCTGTCACTGAACAGACATCGATGTTCTCCATACTGGGGAGGGCCTCGGGAGCATGCATATTGAGGTTTACACGTCTGGCATTGGTCAGCATTACCCTTATGTTTCTTTCCACTTATGTTTTCTAGGGTGGTGGGTTAGTCTTTTCAGCCTTGCCTATGAAAGGCTCTATGGAGGTGGCAAAAGCCTTATCCAATATCCAGACGCCTAGGGTTAACAAGTGCAAGCCATCCCTGGAACAGCAGCGTGGCTTGTCAAGCATGACATCCCAAGCAGACAGACATTGGATCCCCTTGGAATGACACCAGTAATTGTGCCACTTGTTAAAGCTGATCATTCTGTGTTTGTACTGTGGCATCATTCTTGGTGAGGGTAGGATGCTGCAAATGGTCAGTGTCATACCGGCCTGGACTACATAATCGGAGAGCTCATCTATGTCTCTTTTCATGTAGTCCGGGGAGGTACATCTCAGGTCATTCACACCAGCATGGACTATGACTGCATCATATTTCTACTTGCTTTGGGGTGACCTGCATACTTGTGTTATGTGGCGTATTGTAGCAGCCTACAGGCAGCTTACTGTACCCTTTCCCTTGTTCAGTCTGGTGAGCGGGACAGCAGTGTGTCTCACTATGGAGTCACCTATTACAACTGTGTCAGGCATGTTGTTTCTCCTTCTGGCCTGTGACTGTTTGGCACACCAGCTTTGTGTACTATGTGTTGCATGTGCTATGTTTGGAGGTTGTGGTTGCTTGGGTGTCTGCTTTGGAGGCCTCTGTTGGTGTGGTGTGTTTGTAATTCGGGCCTCCGGGAATGTTTTTCTGTGTTTATGTCTTTGGTTTGCAGTTGTGATAGGTCTATGTGGGACTGGGTTTGTGGTGTGTGTGGTTACCTTCTCCTCCTGACTAGTTTTGACAGTACTGAGTTGAGGGAGCTCAGCCTCCAGTTTGGATAAATGGTTGCATCTCTCACATATATTTGTATTTCTTGGGGGGAGTTGAGGGTTGTCTGTGTACTTGGGGCAGGTGTAACATTGCCTCAAGATTCACAGATTCAACTTGTTGTAGCTGGCCTTAGTGGATTGTATGTGTGGACATATTTTATTGCCATACTACTGATAAGTGATTACTTCCCTTTTTATGTTTGCTCTATCATGTAGTAGCTTCCTCATTCTCTTGCATGGTTTGGTAATGGCTGGAGTCCACCATGCCAGATGCCTGCGTGTATGGCATTGTGTCTTGTTTAAATTTAGGATTGCATAATCCAAGCATTCCTGGCAGTGCTCATGGAATGCCTGTATAACAGGTTCTGAGGTGTGGCCCATATTTTGCACCTGCACAGGGCCTTTAATGGATTCCACATCAGTTTGGAGGAGTGCAACTTTTGCTTTACACATGTTTATCACTGTGGTTTTCTGGCCAGGGACAGTGGTCAGGATGTGTATATCCAGTGTGATTACTCTATGGTCTGGTCTTACCAGTGAGGGATACACTTCTCATCTTGCCATCTAGTACCCATGTTGCTGATTATCACATCCAGTATGCTTACCCCTCTTGTGGGAGTGGTACGTTGTTCCTGGGCATTTTGGTTTATGGATTCTAGGAACTTTTGTCCTACAGTGTTGGAGCTAGTATAATGCTCCCAGTCTATGTCTGGGTATTTTCAGTCACCCAATATAATGTGGTTTGGAGGACTTGATATATTCATGTATTCCAACATAGGCCAGGTGCAGTTCCTGGTGTTGGTACGGTAGTCTGTAGCAGGCTATAAACTGGGAGGCAGTTTTAGCCACTGTTACTTAACCATGGCTAGTCCATGCTGCTTCTTGTTGTGGTACCAACATGGGGGTGTGGTTATCCTTGACAATTATTGCTAGTCACCCTCCTTTTGTAGCTTGTTCCATGTTTTGAGGCTGTACAGCACAGTATGAGGTGTAACCTGGTAGTGTTAGGGTGCTGTTGTGAGCCTTGACCCAGTTTTCTGTTACAGCACAGATATCAACATTCTCCATACTAGGTGAGTTTAGACTGCATGCATCTTGCTGTTTAGACTTCTGGCATTGGGTAGCATTACATCTAGGTTCTTATCCCTTATGATACCTATGGAGGTGGGTTTGTGTTTTGAGCCTTACCTATTCAGGGCACGCTGTGGGTAACAACAGCCTTTGCCAGTATCCATACGGCCTGCACTGATAGGTGCACGCCAGCCCTAGCAGGTGGAGCATCATGTCATGCTCAGCATGTCATCCCAGGCTGGCACACATTGGATCCCCTTTGACTAACTGCAATACTTCAGCCAATTATTGCAATTGATCATCTCATTGTCATATTGTGGCATCATGCTTGGTGAGGGTAGGATGTTAGTCAGGGTCCTCAAGTGTGCATATACTACATGGTGTTACATTGCTTAACACATGGCATTCATGCATCAGGTGGTGTTGCAGGGCTGCCTCTGTCGGATGCACATACTACACTCCCTGTACATGTTTGAGAGCAGGTTATGTCATTTTAGGCATCCATGTTATTATATGAGTGAGTCAGAGAGGGGTATCATTCCCAGGGTTTCTACTGAACCAGTGTATGTGCTATGCGTTGCCTCTTTGCCAAGGCCAGGGCATACTGGGCACGCCTCCTTCTGCCTACTGGGGCAGGCTCAGGTTGTTCCTCCTCCGAGTCACGCTCTGCCTGTGATGGCCCTGGCAATGGTGGGGGGCTGTTTGGCCCGGCCCTATGCTGGTCCTGCTGCAACTGTTTTCGCAAGATTATATTATGTAGCATAGCACATACCATGACAATTTGGGTACATGTAGTTGGTGAGTACTGCAAGGCTCCACCAGATGTGTCCAGACACCGGAACCGTGACTTGAGCAGCCCAAACACACGCTCTATTACATTTGTGTTTGTGCGTGTGCCTCATTATGGCGTTCCTGTTCGGGTGTGTGTGCATTTCTGATGGGTGTCATCAGCCACGGCTCCAATGCATAACCTGCATCCCCCTCTAGGTGACCATCTGGGATGTCCCCATTGGCAAATGTCTGGTACAGCTGCGTCAAATGCCAGATATGGGAATCATGGTAGCTCCCAGGGCAGCCAGCACACACATTCATTACTATGCCCTGGGCATCACACACGACCTGGCAGTTGATGGAGGGGAAGCCCTTGCGGTTAATGTAGGCCCTACCCCGCTCACTGGCTGGTGCTTTGATGCGTATGTGCGTGCAGTCTATTGCACCCACTACCTCAGTTTATTCCGCTATTTGCTGGAAGAGATGCATATTGCTGGCCAATACCTCACGGGCATTGGGGAAATATACATGATCACCGACATGTGCTGACATGGCATCCAGGAACTGGTGCAGTACCCTGGAGGCTAATGCCTGTGATATCCCCATCATATCACCAGTTGGTCTCTGGAAGGTACCTGTTGCTAGTATTCTTATGCCAATACATACCTTGGTTTCCACTGGGATGGGTTCCCCTCTGTTGGTTCTGTGTGTGAGGCGTGGCCTGCACAGCTCGACAATTTGCTGCAGGAGGTCTCTGTCTACTCTATAGCGCTCTACTATCTCCAGCTCATGTAACCCGTGGTAGGTGACCCTGGGACTGTACACTCTTCTCTGTCTCCTCACTGTGGGTTGTCTGGCACCATCTGCATTGTCACCATCCTCAGCAAGTCGCCTATGTCTCCTTATGACAGGTATGGCAGCCCCTAGCATTTCTGCTCTGAGTTCAGCTTTTTCAGTTTTCACTTCTAATAGCTTACTCCTGTCTTGCAGTGTCTCTTGAGAGAAACATCCTGCACTGCTGTTTGCAGAGTTTTAAGTGCTTGGCTGAGCTACTATTCTGCCTGTGTAATTGCCTGCTTGTAATTGTTTTCACCTGCTAGCTTTCTACTAATTCTGTTGCTTCCTTTTTCCTTTCTGTTTCCTCAGCGGGGAGCAACGTGCATACCAGCAGAAACACACTCACAGTGGCTTACACGTGCACACACATGCTTACACGGTTCAGAATCTGCTTATTCGGGTTAAAATGCGCGCACACCAGTGCAAACAGTTTTGGAAGTCTGCCAACACACTCCCACATGCTCAGTCTGCCTTACACGCGCGCACACTGTCCTACCCGCGCCTCATGGCGTACAAGAACATGCATGCACCAGCAAGAAACTTTGGTGTAAGTAACAGTGTACACCTTCCATTTCTTGACTTTCCCATGCTTATCTTGTGGCACTCCTCTTTCCATGATATGTGTCTGACATCTGTCATGTAACACTGACCTCCAATGAGCTGCATTTCTTTCTGCCATTCCCCCCTGTGATGTCAACTATCTCCTACTCTATTCCTCCCCCTTATGTATCTCTTACACTATTCAGAATGTGCTCATTTGCTATGTGACAGTGGAATTCAGTATCCTAACACTCATTTACATCAGATTGCGTACTAATGCTTAGTTACATGTCTTAGACTCAGCTTCCCCCCTTAGCAACCACTAAATGGTGGCCATGTTGTTTTTAGTCTGCTGGTCCCTGCATTGTAAATCCATGTATTGCATAAAACCCACATTTGTGGGTTTATAACCTTCATTTTATGTTTAATACAGCGCAACCCATTTGCGCGGGGCTGCGCTCCATTTAAACATCGGCGATCGCTGAAAAAAAAATTATTTTTCATATTTGCATCGGGGTAACTTGCCAATGGCCACATATTTGGCCATTGGCATGCTGCCTGACACATATGCACCCTTTATTTGTAGCTGACATGGCTCCATTGTGATTTTTAGAAACGCATCAGTTGTCAACTGAGTACATTTCTGCAGCTAAAATGGCTCTTACACGGGCTGCTTTGGGCTTCGTGGATCGCTAATCTACCTCATTTGCATGCCTTTCGGCTGCAAGTAAGGTGATTAGTATATCCATGCCCACTTCATGTAAGAGATGTTTTAGCTGGTCTCTTACACGGACTTTAAGGCTGTTCCTGGATCGCGAAGGCTGCATGGAGTCTTACACTACTCAGACTCTGTGCAAGCCTTCGTGAATCCTGCCCAATGTTTTCATCATTAACGTCAACCTTTGAACACATAGTGCAGAGTTCTGCTACTTGTAAAACACTTTAACAATTACAATGACATGACAGCACACCCTGTTCAAGGAAGTCTGTGCAGTTAGTCAAGTACATACAGATTTTGTTCCATTTCAGACAGAGAAGTCATATGCCTCATACACATGGGGACTATTATTCTAAGTTCTCTGGAATAGCCTAATTAGCAAACCTAAGCACAAATATGCCTCGTAGTGCACTGAAATCTATAGCCCTGTGAAAAAGGATAAACAATGTCATATGGGTCAAGAGTTCACAATGCAGAAATCGGGAATTCAGACTTGTGAAAAAGTGGACATTCAAACATATAACATCCAGTTCACTTTATACTGAGTCACATGGACAAGTGGAGAGAACTGTCAAAATAGTGAAGAATCACATCAGAAAGGGCTGCAGCAAAGGTTATGAGTTCTGTCACTTCAACATTTTGGAATATAGGAATACACCACTGCAGGAACTCATCTCTTATTAGTTCAACTGTTGATGAGCAGAAGGCTGAAATGCAGCTTACTCATTTCAGCAAAATTACTGATGCCTGAAAATCAAACAAATCAATGAAATGTTGGAAATAGATCAAGTAAATACATACCTCTCAACCTCTTAGAGTGAAGAAATCTGGACAAAGACATAAATAATGAGGGGATAAAACCCCATAAATTGGGACAGATTTTAAATATTCGCTTACAAACTTATGAAGTTGATTGAATAACAGCTTTTGCATTAGCAGGATATGAAGTCTAAAAGTCAAAGTTCTGTCATTATTTTCTGAATTCAGACCTCAATGACTTGGCTGCGATCCGCCGGAAAACCACAATTTTTGGAGAAACAGACCAAAAATATAAGTCCTAAAGCATTTTAAATAATTGCATTAATTGAAATTGTGGTTACTTTATAATGCCTGCTGTATATAACCACACTGAAATACATGTTACCCTTATGGGTTCTATTGTAATATTATATACTTGGAGCTCTTCTCCCTGGGCCTCCGCTGAAAACAGGCCACTAGCCCAGCTGGACACTTCCAGTAAAAACATGTAAAATAAAACAAATAAATAATAAAAAATTTCCATATTTTGCCTTATTTAAAGAGGTATGCATAACTACCAGTATGCGAGAAACTGCAGAAATCTGGCATACATACAGGATGGATAAAAGTAAGAATTCAAAAGCTATGGAAAGTATGTGGCCTGAAAATAAAGCTGTCTGTAAAGCAGGTGGACCAAAATCTTGCATAGCTCAATGAAGAATAATCAAAACTATATAGATGAGATCACTGACATCTGCACAACACAAATATGTTAAAGTTCAAGGCAGATAAACAACCAAAATTATCTTAACCAATCTTATTTCAAGAAAACGGGGACTGTGATGGCTGTGGCAATCAGCAGTTGCAGAATGAGCATCCTAAATGTCATGTCTAAAAATGAAACTACAGTATAATAAGACAGAACTGTACCAAAAGGAAGACCATATGTCCAGAGCAAATACTGTGCTTTTCCAGACAGTAAAGACTAGTGAAGAAAGTAAACAGATATAAAGACTGCTCTGCATTAAAATTACTGTAATGATTGCAAAAACTGCAGTACTAAAAATATCTTTCAAATCGGTAAAAAGTCTCACTTTATGTAAAGAGATGATGATGTTCCTACTCAAGTGTTAAGTTTATTTTTAGTGATCAATGTAATGTATGCTGCACCATAGATACATAAAAAGAAGAAGTTATGTCCCTACCATAATGTTCCATCTGTACTGTCGATCTTCATTCATTCTTAACAGATGGACCTCTTGAAACTGACTCGGCCGTTATACAGCTCGCGCCAGCCAAAAAACTCTCGACCTAAGGCTCTACCCACAATGCTCCTCTCTCTATTACCTCAGATCGAGTCTGCAGCCTAGTAGAGAAAAGACAGAAGCCCTGTCTAAGGTATAACCCTATACCCTCCCAGAACAAGGTCCAATCCTCCAGAAGTCTCTCGGAGGGGAAAGGAGGGTGGGATGTCAAGAATGAATGAAGATCGACAACACAGATAGAACGTTATGGTAAGGACGTAACTTCTTTATCTGATGTTGTCAATCTTCATTCATTCTTGACAGATGGGACAAAGTCGCCAGCTACTTTAGATCCTGGGCGGCCCTAAGGAAGGATATTCCCGAGTACCATACAGCCAAAGGAAGCTCTTTCCCTACAGACCATATCTAATTTGTAATGAGTGATACAGGTATGAGGAGTAGCCCATGTTGCAGCTGCACATATTTTTTCCATAGTGGCCTTGGAATAAAAGACAGCTGAAGTGTAAACAGATCTGGTAGAATGCGCTCTAACCAGAGTAGGTATTTCCAGTTTATTCTGATTGTAGACAAAGGTGAAACAATCTCTAAGCCATCCTGATAAAGTAACTTTTGATACTGGTTTACCCAATCCGGGTCCTAAAAAAGATAAAAATAACTGGTCCAACTTTCTAGATTTTGTTCTGTCCAGGTAAAAACGTAATTTTCTGCGGACATCCAGCAAATGTAAACAGTATTCACCTTTGAAAAGTTTGGAAAGAAGACTGGCAAGTCTATAGACTGGTTAATATTAGATTCTGATACCACTCTGCGGAAGGACGGGTTGGTTCTTAGCAACACTCTCTTCTTGTGAAATATGACATAAGGATGCTTTAGACACAAAGCTTGTAATCTGGAAATTCTCCTAGCAGATGTGATAGCCACCAGGAAGAGTGTTTTCCAAGATAAAAATTTGAGGTCGCAAGTAGCTACTGGCTTAAAGGGCTGTTGAACTAGGCATTGTAAAACCAGAGTCAAATCTCATGGCACTATAGGATCACTGAATGGGGGTTTCAGATATAAAGCGCCTTTAAGAAAAATTTTGCATAAAAGATGAGACATTAAGGAATGATCATCAAATTCATTATGAAAATTGGAAATAGCTGCTAACTGAACCCTAATTGCGGTAGTAGAGGCTCCCAATTCAAATAAGGATGCTAAATATTCCAGGACCTTATCAACTGGTGATGAAAAGGGGTCTATGTTGTTTGTACACACCCAAATTGAAAATCTTTTCTATTTACTAATGTAAAGTTTCCTAGTGGATGGTTTATGGGAAGCCAGTAGAAATTTTTGTACTGAACAGGATAAGTTATTTTGCCTACCAATTACTGGAATTGGGGATATCAAGCCATCAGCTTGAGATTTTGGACACTGGGATGCACCAAGCCCTGTGGGTGAGACAGCAGGTCTGGAACTGGGTCCAGAATCCAAGGGTGGTGAACCACTCTTGGCAGGACCAGTAGGGTGCAATAATAATTACTTTGCTTCTCAACCTTTGGGCTTTCCTCAAAAACTAGAGAATCAGTGGAGTAGGGGGAAAGGCATAAAGTAGTCCCGGGGGCAAACTGAGGAGAAGTGCATCTCTCAGGGACTCCCCATAAGGAGGAGTTAGAGCAAAGTAGCTGCTGCATTTGTTGTTTATTGGAGAGACGAACAGATCGCAGCAAGTCTGGCCCCAATGACAAAAGATCTTCATCGCTATGTTGTGGTTGAGAGACCACTCATGAAGCAGGAGGATACATCTGCTCAATTTGTCTGCAATCACGTTGGAGTTTCCCTGGATATTCTTTGCTATCAGAAAGCGGGTGGAAGTGCCAGCCTATTGCCAAATGCTGAGGGCTTCCCAACATAGTGGGTAGGATCTGGTTCCCCCCGCTTGTTGATGTACCACACTACCGACATGTTGTCTGATTGGATTGCAACTGTCCCCAAATGAAAGACAGACTGGAACACTTGCAATGCTAAAAACATTGCCCTCAGTTCTAGGATGCTGATGTGCAAATTGGCCTCTTGCTGATGCCAAGTACCTTGAACAGTACTTGCCAGATAATGCCCCCCCATCAGGGAAGCGTCTGTGGTCACTAAGGCTTTGGGCAGACAGGGAGAAAAGGTGTGACGCCATAGATTTTCTTCTGACTTCATCCACCAGGATAAATACTTTTTGCAGTGATTTGTTATCAGAATTGGATGAGACAACGGATGAGTTAAAATTGACCACTGGGATGCCAAGAGCCATTGAAGTAGCTTCATTTGGTATCTTGCCAGAGGTACTAAAGTTATAATCGCTGCAATGGTTTCTAGAGTTTAAAGTACCAGGCGAGCAGAAACTTTGTTTCAGGAAATGATTGCTTGAACTTGTAACCTTAGCTTTATCAGCCTGTGGAAGGGGAAAGAGGCTACACAAGAAACTGTACTTAGTTTTGCTCCTATGAACTTTAGATCTTGTGTTGGAGTCAACTGTGACTTTTGCTTGTTGATTGAAATGCCTAGTGACTTGGTGAGATGCAGCACGAAGTCTGTGGCATAAAGTAGTAGATGCCTGGAGGGGGCGGTAAGGAGCTAGTCGTCTAGGTATGAAAATACTTGGAATCCGTGTAGTCTCAAGTGAGCTACTACCAGTGCCATGTGTTTGGTGAACACCCTGGGGCTGTGGTGAGACCGAAGGGCAGTGCTCAGAATTGGTAATGACTGGCTCCAAACCAGAAGCGGTGATATCTTCTGGAGCGTTTGTCCATCTTTATGGGGTAATATGTGTCCTGAAGATTTGTAGAGCACAGCCAATCGTTCTTCTCCAGAAAGGGAAGAAGAGACTGAACCGTGACCATCCGGAATTTCGTCTGTTACACAAACTTGTTCAGTAGGCTGAGATCTAGAATTGGTCTCCAGTCCCCTGTCTTTTTTGGCACTAAAAAGAATCTAGAGTAAAATCTGGATCCTATTTGATCTGATGGGACTTCCTGGATGACTTTTCTGGAGCAGCTTTTCAATTTCTACTGCTGCTGGATCCCTCTGACTGGGTGGACCACTGGGGATTCTTTTTGGAACTTTGGTAAGTGATTGAAAGGAACGTGGTAACCTCTGGTAATAATACTCTGCACCCAAGTATCTGAGGTTATTGTGAACCAGGCTGATTGGAGCAGTGAAAATCTTCCCCCGACTGCTTCCAGAGGTAAGTAATTTGGTCTCCGTTCAGGAGCACTGGTAGGGTTGTCTGGAAAAGGAATCTCTGGAGCTCTGATTACACGGACACCCTCTGCCCTGGGTCACAAAAAGGCCCTTGAGATTTCTTGAACCACATTTTCCCACTCCTCTGATTTCTAGAACAGGATCGTTCAGGAGTAGAAAAATGAACGCCCACAGCAGACAGGGTCTTTCTGTCTTTTTCACACCTGGCTAGTGTCTCTCTAACTTTAGGGCCAAACAAAGAGAAACCGTCAACAGGAGTGCTGATGAAGGAAGACCTGAAAGGCTCCACAAAGTCACACAAGTGCATCTAGGCATGGCACCTTATGGCAACACCTGTACCCATTGCCCTAGATGTCCCTTTGGCCACATGAGCAATAAGCCACATGAAAGAGTTTGAGATAGACTCCAAGGTGGCAAGCTGCGAGGCAACCTTATCCTGAACCTCGTCAGACACAGCTCCTGCAAGGGTGTCTGAAAGCTCAGTTATCAGATCCTTTGGAATCTAGTAAAGTGCGCCAAGAAATTCAAGGACCTAATCGCAAAGGTCAATGATGCAAAGACCCACTTCCCAAACCTGTCCATCGTCCTAGACTCTCAGTTAGGAGGATGGACATTAGAAATCTCCTTGGCGAGTTCCATTTTGG